>NW_009190643.1:76565-93974 GCF_000690835.1 Fulmarus glacialis
GTTCACGGTGGTAAAAGGTGGCTGTACCCATTTATGGGTGGGTTTTGGCCGTGCCTGACCCTCCCGCCGAGGGAGTCGGGTGGTGGCAGCATCATGGTGTCCTTCATGTCCTTCTTATACCATCTAGCGGTGTTCTGCTCCAAGCCGTGGTCATCTTGCTCTGCATATCTAGAGTGCCAGCAGTGCCTCTCATTTTGCATCTCACGTTGCCGTTTGGTGTCTCAGCGCTGAGGAATGGCTCCCGAGTCCCGGAGCTTGGCTAGTGTTTCCAGTGGCATCAGCTGGTGTTATGAAGGATATTAGCTCTGCCCGCAAACCTGCTCTCTCCCACAAGAGGGAAAACAAACAAACAAACTGGGAAGTTGAAACAGGTGATTTTGCTCCCTCCGTACTTTCAGGGCAAAATATTTTTCATTTTCTCTACTAAAGGTTTGTTGGGCAGCGCTGCCCTTGTGGAACAGGGCAGGGGTCACCTGCAGCCAATTTAATTGCAGGTAAACGAGTACTGTTTGCAAGCCGCTCCACAGTAACATTTGTGCGAGATGTGATATGGTATGGCACTGTAAAGCTTGCTAATAATTTTTAATAATCTTTGGATGCTCTTTCGAGGGTTGCCCTTCATAGAATATTAGTCCCTGCCCTTCAAACTCCAGCTTTCCTGCTGCATAAATTGTACAGCAGCAAGTATCTATTTCCAGGGGTTCATGATCAACTTCTACGTGTTTGAAAGCAAGTGGCAAGGACTTGTGTGTCCCCTGTCCAGAGGCAGGTCTGGTTGTAACTGCTCAGGACAGAAGATTATAGAAAATATAAGTTGTTCTTAGTCCGATAGGAGCGTTTTGAGAAGCTCCTAAGGAAGAAGGTAAACAGTTTGTAAGAAACTGAAAGATACCTTCTTTTTTTTGTTTTGTTTTGTTTTTTTTTAAGAAAAGTTCATCCACGTTAGTGAGTCCTAACTCTGGTGTGTTAGTTTAGTGCATCTTGCTTATTCTTGATAAGCACGAAACAGATTCGGGCATGTTAACACCTACTGCAGTCCTGCCTCAGATTGCCTCTTGGCAGATATCCTCGCATCAACGTCTGCAGCACCGGAGGTAGCAGAGCTTGATCTTTCTTTTGCCATCCTGGGCACAATCCCAGAAATATTAGGTTTGGAAATCTTTCAGCAGAAATGGCTGGTGATTATGCTAGCTGCCTGCCAACGCGTCCCTCGCCAGGAAGCGGCAGCAATAGCGGCCACACCTCGACAAATGGCCTAATGAGCTGAATTCACGTCCGTTTGGAAACAGGTTAGTCATGAGAGCAAAGCAAACCCAACAGCTCTTGTATTTCCTTTTAGACCCTCTTAATATTCTGTTTTCTTGCTCTTGGTAGACCAGTTTTGAATAAGTAACTACTTCTGTGTTGATGCTGGAGCGCTGGTCAGACACTGGTGTCGCAGGAGGAGCTGGAGGGCTGACGTCGGCTGACCTTTGCTTGTCCCCCAGCTGACCCATCGCTGCTGGTATGACGTGGTGTGGCCATCTGCCAACAGCCCATCTTGCGTAATGTAGGATACTGCAGACTTTCATATTTAAACCAGGAAATAAATGACTCTCATGAAAGCACAAAGGAAAAAAATACCTTGAATGCAAGCTGAAGGGATGTGGAGATTAGCAGGGCATCACAACCTGTGACATAGTGAAGGGCAACCAGGGATGTTCTTGTTCCCCTGTTGGTACCCGCTGCCGACAGGAGTGGGTCACGGGGGACGTGCCTCTGTCACCAGCTGTAGGACTTCTCTTTTCCTTTCTGTTTTCACATCCTTCTCCAGGATGAAGCTGCAGCTGCAAAGGTCACCAGACGTCAGATGCTGCAAGTCAGTGTTATTATTCTTGGAAGGAAATTGCATCACTTAAGCTAATTGCCAAATGGCATTTCTCTTCTGAAAAATTACATACCTGGGCTCTCTAGGAACACCGAGTGCACCGCTTTGAAAGCAAAGTCGTTCCTAAGGCTTTTTGAGCAATGCGATTTAGTTAACCTGCTTCCTAAAGCACAATTAAGTGTAGCTGAATAATGGCTGTACAGGAATGACCTTTCCTCGAAAAAAAATCTGGTCCTCATGCTTTGGTATTTCACTAAGAAGGTTTGGACAGCAGCTAGCATACAGTTGGTGCTCGAAGAGTTCCCAAAGTCGTTCGTCTGGGAGGGTGGGCTCCTCTCCGCTCTTGGTTTCATCTTGGCTGCAGAAGGGTTAGCACGCGTGAGCTGCTGGCCGAAGCATCCTCCCTTCCATTTATCAGCTCCATGGAAAGCAATGGAATTAAAATCTTTAGGACGCGGTTTGAAGATGTGGGGGAGCAGAGGTGTTTGGGGGTGTTGTCTGGTCTAGAGGTATCTGTTGGAGGGGGTGACAGGCAGAGCAGCTTCTGGGTTTTGTGGGTTGGATTTGTTTTGTTGCTTTTTTTTTCCTCCTGTAAGAGGATGGGTGAACAGATCGTTCCCCTTCTGTATGTTCCCAGCGGTTCATATCTTCCTCTGGATAAATTCTTGCATAAGCCTGGATGTTAACAGCAGTGGTATAACCCAGTAGAGGTTTGGTCTTGTTTCTGAGTACTTTCAGGATATTTTAAAGCCAGATGCAAAATCCTTAATTTATGCCTGTCTTTCCTGTGACACTTCCTGTTAGAACATCCTTCAGTAATAAAAATAAAACTCTAATCAGTACAAGTGAACAAGTTTGGAAATGTTGTAGTCAAAACTGTGACCTCAGCTCTTATTTCTCAAGCCAGTAGGTTGTCTCTGAGTCTCTAGTGTGAATCCCAAAGGCAGGTTTTAGTGTGACTTTTTGCCATCAAAAAAAGTACCGAAAGGGCAAAACCCTAAGAGGGAAGATTGGCTAACATTGCACTTCGCAGATTCGCAGAGCTTTTTGCATCGGATCTGCTGGCAGGGTCGGATGGGATATTGTTGATGCATCAGTATTAAGAAGAGCTTGCTGTTTGTTTTCCAGCTCCACGTTTTGCAGAAATATTCTTGCTTCACATTTTTAATGAAAAAATACGTTTCTGCCCTTCTGTGTTTGCAGAGGGTGGCTTACAAACGTCAAATCTGAAGGCTCAAAAACCCAAAGGCAAATAAGCACCAATATTTACAGCTGTTCAGAGCCACTCTTTTTAAATTGAGTTTCATGACATTTGGTGCTTTGATTTATGGATTTTTGAATGATAATATACTGTTTTTGAAGTATCTTGCAAATTACTAAAACTGTATCAGATATTTTAAGTTGATTATAAATGTTATGAATTGCCATTTGAAAAACATTAATTTTTTTTTTTTTAAACATAGAATTATATTTTATAAATCCTGTTTTGAGAGACTTCCTCCCATCTAATAAATTACTTAGAAATTATTTAAGGAAAGAAAAAATAGAAAGTAAAATTGAAACCTTTGATGTCAGTTTTTCTCTATTTTTATCTTTCTCCTCACTTTTTATCTCCTTCCCATTCCAAGTCTTTCATGCAGTGACTGAGGACAACATTCCTTGGCCTTTGTATAAAATGTAATAGATGGTAGGCTTATTTTTAACTATTGCTATACTTGTCTAACAGTCTAGATTTACCAGCCATTATGTGCATTACACTGGCAATGTCTCAAGGAGGGGGGAAAAAAGAAAAAATCTTTCTGTTCTTATTTTCCCTTTGTTATTTTTTAAAAAATCTGTCTTTTACTGAAGCCCCAGGCTCGGGGCGCTGCACTGGCCATCAGGCAGAAGTGCCGCCGCCGCAGCGGTGGCAGCAGTAGCCTGGATCCTGAGCAGTGGTGACAGCCGGGGCAGGTGACATCCTCTTAGGTGAAATCACCCATTTCACAGTCCAGCGGCTTAGGTGGGCTTACATCCTTCTGTGGTCACCTATAGATTGCATTATCCTTTCTCCCTATACATCCAGACCTGTCTTGCCCTTGGCATACTGCTGAGCTGTATCTTCTCCTGACAAGGAGCTCCTAAGCTCAGGACCCGTTGGGTGGGACCATATCTTCTGGTCATATTTGAATTTGCTACTTATTTTCCAACAAATGCCAATATCCAGTCCTGAAAGTTGCTGAGCTACAGCCCCTGTAACGTGCCGGAGGGTTCGTGGGGACCGCTCCTCTCCATCCCCTTTCTGATGGGAGAAGCTCCAATGCTTTCTCTGGGGATGAGAAGCTTTCTCCATAGCCTGGCCAGTCTGGTGACTTGTCTACAGGCTGGTGCTTCTCAGTGAAGGAACCTGGGTCTAATATCCCAGCTGCAGGAATGTTGTCATTAGGTTTGCCTGTAAATCTAATTATATCCTCCACTGTTCCATTTCACTTGTTAATGGTAAGTTTAATCTACCCTCAAGTTCACCAAATTTCAGCGTTCTTTATGGCCTTCGTTAGGTTTGACTGAATACTAGTATCATCTGCAAATCTTGCACCCTTGCTGCTCATTTGTGTTTCTGTATCAATAATAAAAGTAATGCTATGGAGCTCTGTGAAGCTCTTTTCAAGCTGTGAAAGTTTTGCTCATTTTATTCCTGAATGCTGCACATATAAGTTCTGATATTCAAGCAGGGAATTCATTTACATGCTACGTATAGGTCAGCTACCCCTCAACTACTGCCATTTTGTCCCTGTTTCAGAATATTATTTACATTTATTAGAAAACAGTTGAACAATATTTGTCTAAGTTTATTTTAAAAACCCAATGTAAACCAGCTGCTTTCAGAAATACATAGACACCTCAGACGAGTTTCTTACTAATACTTTAAACAGCTTCAATTAACCTAGTTTTAAAGTATTTAAAGTGTTTTATGTGCTCATAACTGAATAAATGAGCAGTTCTTTAAGCAAGCTTTTGTTTAAGACAATCTCTGCAGCTTGTGCATCTCCCGTAGAAATACACGGTTGCAGGGTGAGAGTCATTTTGGGTGATTCTGCATTTCTGCTCCATGGCAAATAGTCTTGATTCTGGTAAAAGGTTACTGGATTTTAGGCGTATCTTAAAGAATTTATTTTCCTTGAGCAAAAGCTCACTGCACAAAGGTAATTTGGTACCAGCAGCGCTCCTAGATGGGCAACTTTTGATTTCTATGGAAATAAAAGTGGCAGAGCAATATTATTTGCTACCTTAGGAAGCATCTCCCCTGCGGTTCTCTTGTCATTCTGAATGAGGCCACTCTTGCCAGTTCTCACTGCATAAACTGAAATGCTCAAAACCCTTAATGCCGCTGGCCCCGTGGTATCTGCATCTGCACTGACCCTAAATGCTTCACTTGCTAGAGCTGACGCGGGGGTTCGCTTCACGTGGGAAACGCGTGTTGTCCTCGCTACCTGGTCCGTACATTGCTCACCTGGATTTGACGTACATGCATGTGATACACAAGGTATGTGGAATAACACCATCTTTTCACCATGCGAGAGGGAGCAGGGGAAAAAAAAATCCTCAAAACTCAAATGAGCAACAGAAACCCAAAGGCTCGTTCTCTCTGTTCTCATTGAAAGTAATGTTCTCATTAACAGCAATGCTGACTTTTCTGTTAACCTTACCAGGAACAGGCTGAGGCAAATGCTGAGAGCATTTAAAATTCCCTTCTGTGTATTTAAAATAATGCTAAGAAAGATCTTAGTGCCACAAAACCGGTGGGTTTTTTTGGCCTTAGGATTTCAGACTTACCACAAAAATTGCCATAAATCACACAGCAGCTGCGTTATCTTCTCACTTTCTATGAGACACATATCAACATCGGGCCAGTCTGGCATGTCCTACCTGTTTTCATACCACCAAGAAGAGGTAGAAGGTGTTTTTTGTGTGGCTAGGCTTGTCTCCCAAGTGTGGAAGTCAGTCTCACTGGTTTTGTAGACTGAGTGGGATTCTGCCCTTTAAGTTCTGCAGGTGATTTTTCAAATGTAATCCAAATATGTAGTTAAAAATAATCATCATCTGCGTTGCTTTGTTTGGATGCTAGCTCGGTGTGGTTTTGCATCTTTGCTTGGTGCGAGGGACAGGAAAACCTGGCCGGGTGAGCGAGGGGTCTTGCTGGCGGCTCATCCCCCTGGAGCCCCCGCTCGGGCTGGGAGGGCTTCGGGCAGCCCACCGTGCGCCCGCTACTTCTGCTGTCTCCCCGCCTCGTTCACCAGCTTTGCTTGGGAGAAAGCAACGGGACTTTATTCCAGTCACGGAGTGGTTCAGGCGTTTTGTCTGTTTGGGTTTGTTTTCTTGCCTTGGATGAAAATTGCCAGTCAGGGCAAAAGCTCTCTCCAGGACTGTTTCAACTACACAGTGAGGGTGGCTGCCTTTTGGGCACTACTGTAATGATGGCTTTATTGGGGTTTTTTCTCTTTTTTTAAATGTTTTATTTTAAATCCACAACAGAAGATCCTTGAGGCTATAACTTCCTATTCTACTAGGAACCTAGAGAGAGTAGCATTCAGTTTTTCTAAGTCAGTCCTTACCCTAAAATTTAGACACCCAGCTAATGTTTAAGTAGTCCGCTTTCTTCTGTTTCCTTTCCCCAAAACGTCCCGAGCTACCAGCCCCTCTCTTTCCTTCTTTCTATGGGAAACGCAAGAGGCAACCCGATAAAGCCATCAGCGACGGATGGGGCATTTTCCATCGAACAGCAGCGCGGTGGTGGTGGTTATTGATCTGAAACGTGGGCAGCAGCGTGATCGCTTCCAAATCGTGATGGAAAATGTCCTCTCGCAAAGGAAGAGATGCAAAAGCTGGCTGGAAAGGCTGGTGGATTTTAGGCTCAGCAGAGAGCCAAGGGGTGTACGTGTGTGTAAGCCCCCCTCGGGTCCATTTTTTGGTAAGCGTTTCAGCAACCTCTTAGATTTGCGTCAAACTCCATATCCCGCTGGTCTCACAAAAATGGGATCTGCTTATACATAAAAAATAAAGACCCAAACTGGGCAAAATTAAACCAGTGTGTTAAAACTGAAATGTATGTCCCCGGCAAAATGATTGATCTTAAATTATCCCTTCAAAAACATTGCTGCTAATTGAAAACGATTCTCAGTGGAGGCCTTAGTTAAATGCAGTATCACAGGAAGCATGTGGACACAAAATGCAACTAATTTTAAAGTGATTGTGACTTTGGGCAAACTTATCTTTTAATGAAGTCTGAAAGCAAGGTAACATCTCTTCCTTAGTAGAAAGAGCACCGGCAAATTAATGTCACTGAAGCAGAGAATTTAATGGCTGTTCTGCAAATTAAAAGCTACTTTCTCCGTAGGTTTATGATTTGAGGTAACATTCCTGAGTGAAGTGGTGTAATTAAAAGTAAAACAGAGGCCTGAGGATGATAGATGTGACCCGCGGCGCTCGCACGCTGAGAAGTCTGTGTAATTTTTCCCCAGCAGAAGGGAGATGGGGGATTATCATCAGGACAGCAAACATATTCAAGCAGGGGTGGGGGAAGCAATTACATGGAGACCTGTCACTGTGAGAAGCCTATGAATATTCTTACACAAATTTTAATTTAAAATATTGGTTTGATTGTCTGTTGGGGAACTGGATGCTCACGTCATAAGCAAAGCAATGAGTTCGGTGATGGATGTGCCCCATCAGACGGGGAGGTGTTCTTCTCTGCGTGAAGATGAAGTGGCCTAAGCCGCTGAGTATTAGTGGTGCCTGTCACAACCCTAAAAATAAAAGCATTAAGTAATTTAGCATCTTACATTTATAATTGAGTATGACTTATCCAGTGATCTCTGACAGTGTAAATCGTATTGTACTAGGGGAGCGCAAACCAGTGGGCAAGATTAATGGTCATGTAATGGGAAGAGAAGTCTGAAAACACTTTCTTTATACAGAAATTAAGAGGCATTAATTTAGACATAAAAGGCATAAATGTTTGAAGACATTGGCTTGCTAGGAGTGATAGCACGTATAATAACAGCACTTTTCAAGTTTATTACTGTTTTCAGTATCACAGATGGCTGCAAATTGTAGGGCTCTCTTCTATTGTGTCTTTCCCCTCTGCCAAATTAACAAAAGAATGTTACATCTTGGCTAGCCTTAATACGGTGCATATGTTAACGACGGAAATTGCTTCATTGTGCTGCTAAATTGATGGAAGCAAGACAAGATGTGGGGAAATTTGTGTGTTTTAGTTGGTTCTGGGTATTATTTTGGGATTCAGACTTATGTTCTGCACATAGTGGGGCTCTCTGGAAAACGAATACATTTGCATTTCATGTTTGCCAGCACATTTCTGTTTTGAGTGCTTTCGTGTTGCATTTGCTACTGGGTATATTTTGGGACAGAAACTTATGTTCGGCATAAACTGGAGCTCTCTAGAAGGTGAATAAGTTCATATTTGGCAGGAGGCTTCTGTTTTCGGTGATTGCATCCCAACTGGCCACGCAGACACACATTTCTGATCACTGTGTTGCTTTGAATTACAAAGAGGCGATTGCCCTGATCTCAGGCTGGCTTCTGGTGGCTGGAGAGGCAGACTACGAACAAGTCCTGGAGAGAAAGCAGGAGGCTATAACTGGCCAAGCCCTATGTCACTTGTTGTGGATTTTGGAAAGTGTATAGGTGAGACGAGGGACTGCGGGTAGATGAAGAGCAATATGCTAGCTAGTGGATTTGAATGCTGGGGGGGGATCTTGTCCTCTGAGATTGTCTCAATGACTGCGTTTGTGTGCGGGTCACTCAGGACATGTTTCGGAGATCTTTGCTCTTCTGGATGCTCAGCTAATGACCACGGAGGCTGAGCAGTCGCATCTGAAATCTATAAGTACATCCAAGTATTCTCCAGTTCTGCCTCCCTGCTCCCCACTCCAGACCATGTACCCAAAATGAAGGAAAATCTTTGCTCTTGGTCCCTCTGCACCTCTGATTCACTCTGTGAAATGGAAATTACTTCCATTTCTTCCCCAGACTGGATAATAAAATGCCCTGATGAGCATATAGGAGAGACCAGAAAGAAAAGTAACGATGCAGACCGAGGTTTGTAATGTATGTGCAAAGATGTTGGTTCCCCCACCAAACAAAGAGGAAAAAGCAAGCCTTATAGAATAGAATATTATTTATAGAATAAAACAGCTTTTTGTGGAATAGTTTTAACTTTGCAGACTCCATCCTGTGGTATAGGGTGGAGGTGGGATAGAGTTGGGTTGTGTAGTTAGAAAAACTATCAGGAATGCATGAGGGGGCTGAGTGTTTGAGTTAGGCTACTTTAATTCTGGATTTTAATTTGGCATGTAATTCTGGCAACTTAAATGCTGACATTTGGTGTGACATCATTTTTTGCGCTATACGTGTAAGGTCTAAGACCTTTCCACTCACCCCAGCTTTCCAGGCAGGCACAAGAGCGATATCTCTGCTAGTCCTAATCTACATTGGACCTCATCGGCAGAGGTCACTGGACCAAGAACACATTGCACCTGGCAGATTTTGGTGGTCAGCATAACTTTCTATCCTTGCTCTTTCAGCTGTGTGCTCTTAGTAGTTTCCCTATCAATTTGCAAAGCAGATGAGAAATTTTTATATATCTTATATATATAAAGAATTTTTGTAGGGACCACAGTATGATATGGAAGTCTTCCCTTGTAAAACCAGTAGAAAACTGGATATTTGTATTTTCTTATGAATAGACCTGCCTCTGCTATTGGAAAATGTTTCCTACTCTTACATACCCATGGTTGAAGGAAAGCTGACCGAAGTGACAGCACAGCCACTTTGCTCTGCACTGGTTTAATATCACTTTTGTGTGGCTCAAGTTGCTCTTACTGAAAGTCCTAAATTATGTGTTTAGTGCTTCCTTTCTGCTCATTTTAAGCTCAGTGGGAATAATTGCATTGCCTTTGTCTGCAATTTCTTGGAGAGTCAGCAACTGGGCTTTCTTGGAGCCGGTCCTCTTTATTGTTCAACAAAACATAGCTCTGTTTTTATTTATTCTGCTTCTAAGCCATTCTGTAATGCACCGTGTGTGGAGGGATGGGAAGACTCCAGGATTCTCTCATCATATTGACTTGCTGATCATGCGGGCGTTTTCATATCTATGCCCACGTGTGTACAGCCAGGTGCATTGTACAAATCTGAACAAATGCATTGGTCTTGGTATAGGTCCCCCTTCAAACCCCATCTATAGTGGGAGTGTGATCATCTCCTGAACATCCCAGTGGCTCGCTGAGATTTTCCTTAGTGTTTATTTTGAAATGTAACAATATGGTTTGCCAAATAAAGACCAATGCACTAATCAAAAGTTGATTATAAATAGGTTTCATTGACAAAATATTTGCAGGGAGGTATATTACATTTTCTTGAAGTTAATAAATTGAGCTAAAAATGTTTTTGGTTTTTTTTTTTTTAATAATAAAGAATTGAACACGTACTTTGTGTAGGGAGTGTAAAGGAGAAGATCACTGATAGTGTATTCATTTCAGCCTGCTTGGAACACAGCTTATTTTGTATTTTTCCTTGTGAGAATATCCAAATGTGTAACCAGAAGCTCTCCTTGACCTCTCGCACCGGAGTAGCCGTCCAGCTAAGTCTGCTAATGGAGTTCACTTTAATACAGTAATGTTGCTGTTTGGAGCACATTCAGATATGAATTATGGCCATGAAGAAATCTTTTTCTGATTCAGCTCTTCCACCTGCGGAGCTGCCCTGTGCAATCGCTGAGCCCGCAGCCCAGCGCGGCTCTCCAGGGCCACCTGCGATCCATCACCCTGCACGGGCACTGCCGAGACCTCAGTGCGAGCAACACAGGGAGCTGAAAGAAAAACCCGCGGTATGTTGTGATATAATTTATGCTAGTAAGCAGATTTAAATTATGTAAATTACTGTTTGCACTGAATCTGCCATCTGGAAAAAGTTATGCATACAAAAATCTGTTGGGGCAATGCGAGGGACAGAGTATCATTGAAAAGGGAGATGGGTTGATGGAATAAAACCAACCTGCTCCAGGAAAATTTATTCACGTGCTACAGTCCAGTGGTAAAGCTATTCTTCTGTAATAGCCAGTTTAATTTGGTAGGACTGAAACAATTTTTTAAAGCTACTTTGGAGTGTGAAGACTTCCTTGTTATCGGGACCAGATAAATGCTGGTTAGGATGCAAAGAAGGAGCCGGAGGGCATGCTGGTATATCCAGAGCTGCAGGTGTGCAGGGGCCAGTCAGCAATGTAGGGATAAATGCAGAGGAGATGAGATCTGGCTTGCAAATTTTTGGGCAGAGGATAGGTTCTGCAGCCATCCTACATGTAATATTTCTTGCAGTAAATGAGAATTAGAGGGGTAAAAGGCTAAGCATTTACTACCTCTCTAGCATGTTAGCCATCCTGGTGTCTCTTAGGTCAGAGCAGACTTGTCCAGTTTCTTCTCTCCCAAAGCAAGAGCTCCCGTGAGCTGGAGGAGCGTGCATCTTGGAGTTGCATCACCTAATGAGATATATTTTCTGGGCAATATGTCCTTTTATGTGCAGGTATTGCCTTACCTTCTGCTCCCAAGAGGTCCCAAGGCAAGACCTCTGCAGAGCATGTTACAGAAATCAATATTGACAGGGGGATAAGGACTTGTAGGACTGTCTGGAAAGGCAGAGCTTTGTTCTTCACGTGCTCACAAATAGTAAAGCCTCTTGGCTTTTCAACAAACCCACTTACATGTTTCAACTCAGCTCCTTTTGTGTGCCTTCAGTTTAAGGAAGCAGCAGGCTCTCAGTGATGTGTCATTCATTACAAGACCGGCATGGTGTGTGTATTAGTAATATTCTATAAAGCAGAGCAGTAATTACAGAATGCTTTGTCAAACTTTATTATCTGTTACTACAAAGTATTGTGCGCACTATTACAGGAACTTATAGAGAAACCTTGCTGACTGCACGCCTATTAACTTGGTAGGCACAGTGTTTAATTTTAAAAAATAACAGTTGGAGACTGTCAGTGATGCTCCCATAAAAAGTACGCCAGCTTCTGCTGCAATGCAGAAGGGAAACAAATGGTTCCCATTTAGACTTGTCATACTGTAACCCTACAGAGCTGACTTACCATGATAAACTATTGTCATTAAATTGTATTCCCACAAGCCATTACTATAGCCTATTTAAAAAGCGTAGCGCGATCTCATGTATTTCTAATTATTTGTGAGATGAAGGGATAAACGCTTCACAGTGCTATTTTTTGCTTACCATTCTCATAACCTGCAAAGCAGCTCGGAGTGCCTCGCCTCTTTCCATTACTGTTTATTAAACTGCTCTTTAATGAAATGGGTCAGCAATATTGTGAGACACTGAGCTTTTACCTCAGACTGAGAAGTCTGTATTAATAGCTTTAGAGAGGGGCTTGCTGGACAGTGGAGGAGCAGCATCGGGTTTTGAGACAATAATGCTGGTTAAATTGAAGATTACAGAGCTCTGAAGAGGAGAAGCTTGGTGGTTTTGAGCAGGCTTGCTTTTCACAGCATACACTCGCTTCTTTGAGGATTAGGTTGTACATTGCTGAGCTAATGGACTGGCAAGGTTGGTCTTTCTTTTGAGACAAGCTGTGTGTGGCAAGCTTTGAAAAGAGTATCAGTAAAGCCTGTTGTGGCAGGGATAACGAGTGAGGAAACACATCACCCCCGTGCTGCATGCTGCGAGTCACTCCCACCTTCTCGAAGAGCCTGGGCAAAGCGTAGCTGGTCAGTGGGAGTCATGCAGGAAAGGACTAAAGGGATAAATCGGTGCTTGCGGTGGAGTCCAAAGTCTGTGTAGTAATTCAAGCTTAGATTCCCCAGTTCATCATCTTTGATCCTTTCAAAAGACCAGCAGCAGTACACTCCACTGCTAAACAGTTGGCACCACAGCCCATGCTCTTACAGTGTGGTGTTTCCTACTGGATCCTGTCCTAGAGCTGCTCTTCTCAGCCAGGGTTGTTACATGCATTCTTTCACCACTTCCTCCACCATTACTGCTTTAAAAAACAAAAAAAACATCCTTCCAACTTTCTTCGTGGAGAAAAATCTGTAGTCCTTGCAGACAGTCCTAGAGGAAGGACAGCTATGCCTGGGCTCGATGCCACTAGGCTCCTCTAGGACACTTCGCCTGGGAGGAGTGGCTGCAGCACGTCCCCGTCGCAGGGTGCCCGAGCCAGCTCGCCACTCTGCTTTCTGCACTGCCTCCCCTGGGCTCCCGGGCAGGCTCACCTCGGCAGCCCTGGCATCTCGGCCGCCAGAGAGAGATGCATGCAAGTAGAAAATGAGGCCAAAATAATGACAGCCGTAAGGGTAATCGGTGACCGGAGCCATTTGCCTACGGGTGGGGGGGGTCCTCTTTCCTGAAGTTAAGGTTTGGTACCTTTCTACCGGAGGTGTCTTTGCTCAGCCGGGCATTATGTTCTTCAGTGCTGGAACGATAGGGGAGACTCTGTGTCCTGTGTCAAATAGCAAATGGGACTAAACAATCAAAACTGCGTTATGTCCTTAAAAATCCATTATATGAAACTGCTGCGAACGGATGGCTTGGTGCTTTGGTGTAAGAAAGAGCAGCCTGTTCTTCCAGCTGGGTCAGTCTCTGGATTCTAGCCAGGCAATGGTCTGAAATGTGCTTTAGTATGTTTTCAAACCTTATAATGTTTAAATAGAAGGGTCTGATGGGATAAGAGTAGGAAAGCTTGTTCTACCCTTGAGAAGAATCGGGCCCAGAACAAAGCTCCTCCATCTGCGCTGTCACCAGGGCTATCACTCCAGCGGGTCTCACAAAGCCCACACTACTGATATTCAGGTTTTGAAAATGTGCAACAACCTAACGTGCGATGGCAAGAAAAGTAGTGGCTCTACCATAGATACAATAAATATTGATTAAATGTATTGTGCTGCTTCTCTGCCCGGTGAAATTAGAAAGGGAAAACATAAGATTTAAATAGAAATCCATTTACTTTCTCAATCGCTTTTACTGCCTCTGTGCCAAATTTAGTGATAATTAAGTTCTCTGTGCTTGTAACAATGTGCTTCCTTCTCCTGGTAGCTCTTTCCCAGTGGTCAATCCTTCTGCAGAAGCACAAGGGTTTCCCAGTATCAAGCATTGTAACAAGCAATAGTTCATGTTATCCTGGGGATGAGTCTGAAACAAATGATCTGAGCAAAACCTTTCTTTTTGTTAGACAGTATGGATTTCTTGTTTCTTGAGTAGGTAAGAAAACCTCCTTGAAAAATACTTTTGTTTTCCTCTAAGCATCCAACAGGAAAAGCTTCTGTTTATAATAGAGATTCAAATATTTGTATAGTTTCTTATATTCTGTTATGAAAGCAATAAATTATAAAGAATCCATACCAATTTGGATGGGAACCTCAACTGATGAGAGCAAGGCTTCCCTTTGGTAGTTCGCTCTTAAAATAGTATTTTTAGCACTAAGCAAATTTAGAAAAATATTTCATCCCAGTTGTGGTTGGCTTTTTTTGGTGCAGAGGTGAGCTTGGCTGTGCTCGTAGAGGAGCACAGCGATTCTTATTCACTTCTTAGGAAACCACAAGTCCCCTTGAAAGGGAGCATCATAAGGGCATTTTGGTTTTTTGGTTGTCCCTGCCTGCTCAGGAGACACTGCTGGGCTGGAGGCATCTCCCCACTCCCTTTCCCAGTGGGAGAAGGTGCTAGTGAGGCTTGGGTGTCAGCAGAAGTCTCTTGGGTTGGGATTGCAGTGCTTTGGGGTCGCAGTGCTGTTGCATTTTGGTGGTGGGTGTTGGCTTCCTCTGCCTATAAAAATGGACTGGCCGGCAAGGGAGCACTCAACCAACCCGAGAAAACCCTTGCCTATGAGAGCCACTTGATACTTCTAGGCTTAAGCTCTAAGCTTAGGCTGGTGTTTTGTGGTAGCTTGTAATGCTTTACAAAAGAGTCTGATGGAGGACTAGATGCTTAAAATTAACCCAGCCCATACCTCCCTTTCACACCGGAGAGCCCAGCACAGGGGGTGGAAGGGCTGGTTTTCCTTTGCACGGCCAGTACCCGCTGGTATGGCCAAAACTGCCCCAGCAACAAAACGAGCTTTGCAGTCTTCCAAATGATGAGCGTTGGCTGGCTCTGAGAGATTACATAGCCTTATTGATCTGACCTTTCCTTCCCATGGCCAAAGTTTATCCACTTGTAAGGAGTTTTCTGTAGAAGTAGTGATTTGACCTTTACCGCTTTCAGCAATCCATGATAAATGGAGCAGATGAACACCCAGTGCCAACGTTTGCTTTTTTTAAACTGAATCTCCAGATTTTGACAGATATATCCTGTTAATACTGCAGTTTCCAAAGGTATAACCACAGCATTAAGGTAGCGTCTTCAACTTAACATTTATATAACATTTCACTATAGCTTCCACCCTCACCCCACCATACTCACACACACAAACTGAATCTGTAGGGATGTGACTCTTCGTGACCGTTTGACCTTTTCTTCAGCTTTTCAGTCAATAAAGTTCACTTCTCTGACCTTATTGTAGCTTGGCAGTGGTTCTGTGTTATGATAGCGGTATTTCTTACATTCTTGTAGTATAAAACTTGGCAAAAATGGGATGTTTCACTTGTAGGCTCAGCTGTGAAAGATCTTTGGTGTAATGGGCTAACTTCAAAAATTGAAGACACAGTAAAAGCACCTTGAAAAGAAGAGATATAATCAAGCAGGTTCTTTCATGTGTGAACCTAAGGGCTCTATCTTGCTTTTTGATGACAGAAAATTTCAAACTTCTGGTGAATTGAGTTTTTGTCCTTTCTGCCACTTAGATGGGGGAAAGATGCAGGCATTTAAAAGCAAGGTTTCTTGCTGTGCTCTTTCTGGCATTTCATGCTTGTGAGTTCAGTCATATTCATTTGTGCTCTTGGGAACCCAGTGTGGGGCTACAGTGTCCGTCACGGCAGAGACCTCTGCGGTGATACCCGACAGTGAGGAAAGGGGTTTTCTTGTCACTAAGTATTTGGGTTTTCTTTTACTTGGAGGAATTATTGCAGCATTTTTGTTTAGTTTGGAGAAAGGGTGGATATGGAGCTCCAGAACAAGATCGCGTTAGTATTTTCTAATATAGCTAAGTAAGAGCCAGCACTGGTGATACTGCTCCTGGGGGCTTTCAGTGAGGGAAGAGTGGTGTGGGTTTGGTTTTGTTTGGCTTGGTGTTTTGTTAGTGTTTGTTTTTTCTTTTTTTGTTTGTTTTTTTAAGCTGTCCAAAACCTCAAATTACCATTATCACAACGTGCAAGCTGCAGCCGTGTTGCATCTTGCACAGCAAACGGAATGACAGTCCCAGCTGCATAGGATATCTCAAAGGAAACCCACGTAAATGTCCTCTGGACTATCCGGCTTTGCACGCTGTATCAAAGACTTCAGTCTCTCTTCTCATTGACCAGCCAGGCTTCTCTTTGAGGCTCAAATTAATAGGCTCATTAGTGGAAATGGAGACTATGTGTTCTGCCTGCCTGATTTACTAATGATCCTCAGGCGTCTTTCTGCTGATCGCCATCACTTAGTGAAAGGGGTGGAAAGTATTTACAAGAACATATTAAACTGGGGGCATGGTTTTTGTCTTTGCCCTGGCCATTGTTCAGAGAGTACGTCCACCGAGGTCTTCTGCTTTATGCCAGGGAAAACGTTGCTTGGAGTGGTGGTGTGGCTTGGGAAAGGAGGAGGGAGACCTCGATGTCTACCAGCAGCTCCAGTGGATGCATCAAGAGTGGCCCAGGGCAGTTTTATTCCCAGACCAGCTCCCATGCCATTGCTCAGGATCTTAATGGGACTTACGGTTAGGTCCAAGTCAACATCCTTGAAATGGTAACAAACCTCAGTGTTAAACGAATGGCCTGGTTTTACCTTCCCCAACTGACACCATCTGGGGCTGCTTAGTATGTGTAGTTCTTTTGTTTGTGAACACTGTGATTTGGTTTTTTTCCCCCCCCCTTCTTTTTTTATCTGATCTTGTGGTGTTTGGGAGATGGGGCCTTAATTTCCTGCCCTGTTGGATCTGTCTTTTAAAGCTTCCTAAGAATGTACGTTTTCAGGAAACTGGGAGTATGAAAAGCCCCCATCTGCACATTTAATCGGCAACAATGCAGTCACAAATCTCAAATGAGGAGGGCAGAATTAACAAACCAAATCAAGCCAATATTGTATAATGCGGTCAGTCTATAATGACCCCATCTGACTGAATTAGCTGAAGATACTGCAGTTCATGAAGTCACCTTTAGATTTCACAGCAAGAAAATGCAGTGGACCAAGACAGGATGCTGCAGAAAGCCAGCAGGTCTGAAGGACAGGCTTTTTGCTCCATGATTGCAGAATCAAACTTCACTGGTATGTCTTAGCTGGGATTATTTGCTATTAGGTTCTCAGCCGAGCAGCAGCAAGTGCAGTTTTATCTCTTAGGGAAAGCTGTAACCTGTTTAAAAACTTCAAGTAGTTATAGTCTCGTCAGACTGGGGACTCCCACCAAGTCGGGGGGG
>NW_009190644.1:0-22699 GCF_000690835.1 Fulmarus glacialis
GGGAGCGCCCGCAGCCCCAGCCCCGCAGGGGAAACCGCCGGCGAGGGGAGGCAGCCCTGCCCTGCCCTGCCTGGCGACAGGCAATTTCACAGCCTCTTCACTTGCTCCTCAAATCCCGCAGGCAAAACTTAAAAGGCAAAAGGCGGGCTTGTTCTTTATTTTTTAGTTTTTTTTCCAGTTGCCGGTGATTTGTATTTCCCGTTCAAACTGAGGCATGCGTTTTTGTGGCGAGAGCGTTCACCGCTGGTAGAGACTGAGGGGTCCGTCCTCTTTTCACTCCCTTCTTCTATCCCCTGCCTTCACAAGCCCCCAAAATGAGGACTTCCCCTTTCAATGGCACGATAGAGTTGTACAGCAAGAAAGCCATTTAAAGGAAACAGATTCACATAACGCTGTTATAAAACTGTAAGATCCTAAATCTTGCTTGGCTGTACCGTGCCATATAAGCACTGTGCACAAGGGAGTGCCCTTTACTGAATAACAGCATCTCTATATTGAAAACAATACCTTTTCATGAATATGTGAAAGTTTAAGTGAAATTTTCATGGTTTTGAGCTGAAAGTATTTTTTTGCTTTTTTAGAAAACTGTCCTGTGTATCACAAAAATCATGTACACCTTCTAAAGCATCTGGAGTCATTCATATGCCTGGGACACTTCTTGTATTCCTTCTTTAAGGTTTTTGACAACAGCCTTAATAATACCTTAATTAATTGCAAGCCTGGCAACAAGAAAAAACTGGGCACAAGGGTGAAATTGGGAGGGCAAATTGTTCTAAAAGTGCAGCCAGATATTTAAAAAGAGATGCCCAGAAGACTGCTGGATCCAGAAGATTAGATGTGGGACAGAGCCAAATTTGGAAACCCTTGGTAACATGAAATAACAGAAGCCAATGAGGTTGCCCAATGTTTATAGGGGGAAGAGAAGGATGAACACAGCAAAATGCAGAAGAGTTGGGGATGGAGAGCCACAGCTCCCTGTGCATCGGCTATGCTAAGAGTGATGAAGATACAGTTATGAGCACTTAACAGAAATAGTGTCCTCCAGGGCATGATACAGAGGTAAATAAATCACTGGTCTAGTTTACACTGAAAAGCCATGTATTTAGGGTCTACTGCAGGAGACAGTTCTTATCGTTCTCATTCCAGTGCAGGTTTCCTTTAGCATTACATAGCTGAGATGTCCTGAATGGAGGTGTTCACCTGCTGTAAACATGAGGACATCCAGGGTGTACAGCAGTGTCAAAAAATAGTGACGTCCCTGTGGTCCAGGTCTAGCATCCAGGAAGGCTTAGTTCTTCCTTCCGATGAAGCAGATGAAGCTCCCTGTGGACAACAGCTACTCAGCAAATATCCTCAGAAACAAACAAACAAAAATGTCTCCTTGTGCAGACAGGCAGTGTAAAAACCACAGGTGCTTTTGTGCACCTGCCTGAGGGGGACAGATACTGTGAGACAGATGCAGTCATCCCCAGGCTCTGTCACTCACTGGCTCTGCAAAGCCTCCACAGCGTGTGATATGTTTTACTGGCATATCCAAACCAGAGTGACCATGCGGATAACCTGGAACTAATGTGTAGCTCTCTGAGGCAGAGACACCTACTGCATGGCTACATAAATTTGTAATAAAATCTTTGTACACTCCCTATATGCTTCAGTCTTGAAGAATAAATGCTTTCTCCCAATCAAGTTTAGATTCAGTTTGAACACCCCATCAAACGACATTGCAATTCTTCATGCTTTTACTTCAATTTCCATTGGAAGGCACAAGTATTTCACAGCATGTTATAGCTCCTGATGTGTAATGTAGCACAAGAAAGAAAAAGGGCTTTCCCAGGAACTCTGGCATCCTTTTTAGTTACCTAGACAGAGGATATCCCAGGTAATGTTGATATGGTCCAGGTGTCATCAGGCTGTCCCAGCGGTACTGCTCATCAGCCACGAGCTTCAGCTTTTAACACGTTGTAGTTAATTAATTTGCTGAGAACTGTCAATCGCAGGCATGTATTCCCCACGCAGCCAGTGAAAAGACCAAAGGAAAGGAGACTGAAGGCAGGTAACGAGTCTGAAGTACCGCTGAGATTTTGAGCCCTCTTTGTGTATGCGAGTGTGCAAATTAAGTCTGCCTTCCCAGAAAAGTGTCCGTATCGCTGCAGGAAACTGAACACCGAGAGTCGCCTTCAGCTGGCCCAGATTAGGCATGCATTTACAGAAGTAGAACCCTGAATATTTATACATAGCACGAGTTAGTAAACATTTGAACAAGTCAGTTACTGTGGGAAAAAGTCCTATAAATTTCACCAGGCTCTGGAAGAAGTGTTATTTATTCATTGTTAAAATCCCACAATGTCTGCAGCTGTTCTTACAGATTTTATTGAGAGGGAACTCTATGAGACTGGAGAATTGATACTGAAATAATTTGCTTTAAAATAAGGAAACTTGAATGTGAAACTTTACACTTTTTTGCAATCCCCGTTTCTTATTTTATCAGGTGCACAGTTTCATTTTCTACTTTAGACGTAGAGCACGCCGTCAGAAAGATCACGCTTGAAGTTCAAGTGGAAAAATGCAAGCACACTCTTACTTAAGCACTTAAGAATGTGTCTTTCCTCTTCACGGTCTCTTTCTTCTCTCTGCCATATATTGATTAGAAATATCGATTACTACAAACCTGGTAAAAATGTGCAATAACATAGAATGTCAAGCTCACGGTCATTTTCAATCTGGTTCACAGAGAAAAAGTGTTTTCAAATCTTGTTATGTTTTAGGTGGATAGGATTCCTATAGAAACACATGCTTCGTATATATTTTTCCAGTCCCATGCATGCATATATTTAGTCCAAGAATTTCCATGAGTCTCAAGCAAAATTCTCTGGCAAAATACGCTCCGAGGGAGGAATCAACAATTCCCAGTTTCTGAAGCCTCTGTTACTGACTGTTCTCTCAACTACAGGGCTCGATTGAAGTGAGGGTCCTTCTTCATCTGCAACCTGAGACGGTCAGATATATCATGAAGAACAGTGTCAGAAATGTAAATGCAAGATCATCAAATTTATTACTAAAGAAGATAGTGTTATAGTAATATCTAAATAGCTTATTGCAATAACTATATACTAATATAGATATTGTGAATTTAACAGGGGGGTTTAGATACAATTAAGGGGGTTTTAGATACCATTAGTGAGGGGAACATACAATATTTTTAGGGCTAACTAAAAATGTCTCATCAGTTTAGCACTTTCAAAAGTGATGCTAAACCCTTTCATTTACCTTGCGATCTTTCATTGAGTGAAATTACTCAGTTTGTTGAGGATTCACTCAATGAAAGAGAGAAGACTGGAAGCAAATGGCTCCGAAGATCTTAAATGCCAGCAATTTAGCAATTTCTATGATTGCATCTACCCTGTATTCTTGGTCATGTGGATTCATCTACTTTTGTTGCCTCCTGTGCGACATCGTAAACATAAAATGAAAACGAAACTGAGACGTAAAGAAATACTGTGACGTATAACTTAACCATTTTGATTTTAGATTGAATTACTGAGAATGAGGAAGGAGAAGGTGACTTCTATGTTTTATGGGCTAACAGAAATTCTGTATTTGCCACCTCAGTTTTGCACCAAGGAAAACACTAATGCTCATTTTGAATTACTTTGGGGTTTTCAACCACCTAGATAACATCATTGTTCAGAAAAGGAAGGACTGAAACTAGATAGCTTTAAAACATTGGTACTAGTAATTTAAACTTATTCTCTAGTAATTAGCAGAATTAATGAGTTATTTAGGTTTAGTCCTTGGTTAGGTAATATTTTCTGTATGATACTGAAGATTTTTCAGGATATTATTAATGTCTGGTAAACAAAATGATGCTGTGAAAATTGCTCTTTATTCTTTCATAAATACTGTTCCATTCATTATTTTTTAAAAAACACATAATTCACATTAAGTCTCACACTAAATCTAGCTGGACTCTTAGCTCTTCCTTACAAAATGGTAAAAGAAAGTAAGTTATTTTAGTATATATTTACACATTGCATGTAAAACAGTAAAATAATTACTTTCACACAAGGTTATTTTTAACTAATCTCTGTGTAGACTCTGTAAACTGTGTACTCTATTTGTCAGTAAATAGTTGAGAATTTCTCCTGTTTGTAATTTCTTGCCTTCTGCTTGATGATGTATGAGGCTGTGGAGGGTGTTAGATAACTGCATTCAAATAATAGGCCATGAAAATATTTGAATGCAAGCAAGCATATAATTAAATAAAGAATCAAATAAGAAAGAGGGAATACGCTATTATGGAGCAGGCATAATTTCTTTCCTCTCTAGACACTAGTTTTCTCAACTGATTTAAGTATAAAACAAATTTAAAAAGACGTCTGCAAAAATAAAATATTGCCTTGAAGTTTCCTCTCTTTAATCATATTTATCTTTTTTTAAATGAGAATTCTAAAAATTTCTTTGTTTTTGTAATTGCTTGTAATTTCTCAAATTAGAGTGTGATAGAAAGAAATCACAAAAAGAATTCCTCAGGTTATGGCATTCAGCTGCAAATTCCACATCAGCGTGCGCAGATATGCACACAGTTATGCACAGGGTCAAATAACATGCTCACTAATTTCACATTTAAATACAGAGAATGTTAGTTCCTGTCCCAGAGTATTCTAGCTGCATAAAAGTAACTAAAGACAATCCCAGTGCAATTCACATTTCACCTCAGAATAGAGAACCAGTATCCTGGCCAACCTCTGAAATGAATTTGCTGTGTCTGTCTTTTATTGATTTCTGAAAACCGTAGCAGAGGATGCCTAGAGAAAAAGCTTCTCGCAAAAGCAACATCTTGCCTCTGGGAAGGGCAGTGGGCATCTGCTCAGCTGTACCTGCCTTCTGCCAACATACCTCTCGGCTCCACCATCCCAAACTCAGTCCCACACCTGAAGAAGCTGGAAAAACAAGATGGCATGCAAACACGGTGGAGTGGGTCAGTATGGGATAGTAGCTCCTGCAGGCTTCATACTGAGACCCGCTGGGAAAGGTAAGAACATACAAAGGAAAAGAAAAGTGCCAGGAAAGATTCTGTGGTGACTCTGGAAAGAAGCTTCAATTATGGGTGGCTAAACTTGATACCTTCTTTATTATCTAAGGTTCCAGAAGTGTGATCTCCAGACTGGCCTTTAGTGTTCAGTAAATCTCCATATGAGTTAGGTAACTGCAAATTAAGGTGTGAAGCTATCAGTTGAACTGGGAATGTTTGGGGGGGGAGTGCTACAAAATTATATTTTTGTAGAGAAAAGGTGGTAAACGTCAATTATAACTTGTGTTTACATGGCACTGTCTGCAATGGTCAAAATGTCCAATGAGCAGTAAAAAGGTGTTCCTATACAGAGACAGAGTTCATACTTATTTATTTATGATTGAAAATGAGGCATGGAAATTCACGTACTCTCACAGGTCCTTCTTGAAACTTTGACAGGAATCTCTGTCCCCAGGTTTCCAAGACGTGTTTCACTGCACATTTTTCTTTTAAGTGCACACAAATCTGTTTATCACTAAAATGCCTTACAACTTAAGTGTTAAATTGTTTTAAGTTTCTGCTGAATTCTCAAGAGGTAGAAGATGAAGAAAGATGGAGTCTTATAAAAGGCAGAAGATAAAAATACCGGCACTATCTTCATTTAGGTTTATTGCTCTATTAGTATTCGGTTTTGCACTTTCCTGTCAGTATGACAATCACTTTTTTCGTTTGTGTGTTCATGTGTTCGCCAAGTCTGCTTAAAAGCTCTTGTCATGGATAAGGAGGCTGTAAGCTTGATAAAAAATTTGGCATCTGGTAGAGGGAGTGGAGGCTGGAATTCATTAGGTCAGGAGTTTGGGGCTGAGCACAGAGGAGAACTAGGGGTGTTTTGCAGGGTTTAGACCTCAATCATAAAAACTTCTACAGGCGAAAAATGTTGACTATTTACAGTTTATATGTCATGCCCTATGGTAGTTTTGCAAATGTTCAAATGGCAGAACCAAAAGTGTTTGAAGGAAAGGGTGCGTTTACTTTCTCAATTCCATTTACATGTTGTTCAAAGAAGCAGGTATCAAGGTTGCATCAGGACCAGCTTACAGCATGGGAACTAGGCAACTTTCTGCTCAGCTTTGCAAGAGTTCTTTACACCTCACCCACTAGCATGGCATTGGAGAGTCATTCCAAAATACATCAAGCAGCATGACTTCTTGCTTGTTGCATGCTGTTTGTTCTCTCATCTTCTCCCAAGGGAAGATGCTTGGGCAGTGAAGTGTCGTCTTTTCGCACGCAGTGTTTTTGCTAGAGAAGGTCAAATAAATGTGTCTTGTACTTTGAATGGAAGGTCAGGTTTGTGACTGTCCTTGTATCCCAGGATATTTATTTCACAATCCCGGAGTGGTCTCCAAGAACATTCTGTCTCCTGGACAGACAACTTTTATGACAGCATTTACCCCTACTGAGGTGGAGATAGGAAGCAAAGGGAATGGATCTGAGG
Organism: Fulmarus glacialis; assembly: GCF_000690835.1. Taxonomy (NCBI): domain Eukaryota; kingdom Metazoa; phylum Chordata; class Aves; order Procellariiformes; family Procellariidae; genus Fulmarus; species Fulmarus glacialis. Next base: position 6,507 of record NW_009190644.1, read on the forward strand.
GACAGATGAGTGTAGTTGTCAACACTAAGCTGCAGATGCTTTTTGGCCGTTGTGGGAAACCCCACTGTGATGAGAAGGACCAAGTCTTGCTTTTGACTTCTTTGCGGGAAGAGATTGTAGACAGCTGAGGACAGGTTTGATGATGCAGTCAAAATAAACAGCGTGGCTGAGGGCTTTTTATTCTAGGTGAATTGTTCTAAGTGCTGAAAAGCCTGGTGACCAAATACATCAGACTCTTGTAGTCCAGCCAGGAAGCAAGTGAAGCATGAATAACTGAGTAACGTGTCACTGTCTGCCAGCATGGGATGGGGTCTTCTAGCCAATCAAAGCTCACAGAAAGCATTACTCATGGGTAATGCTATGTCCGAACTTAGCACAATCAAGGAATGCTCAATCAAGGAATGCAAAAGGACTTCTAAATTATAGATTCAGTTGATCAATTACAGATGTGGATCGACTAACTCCAAAGTAGACTGCATTTTGCACTCCTCAGAAAGGCTTTCCTCACATCATGATCCTTGCATGGGTTCTGTTTCACACAGCTGTTTTTCATCCTTGGGCTAACTTTGTCCAAGTACAGAGCCAACAAGAAAGAAACAGCAGCATGGTTGTACGGAGTAAGTAATAGACAGAGCAGTGTATCGTCTACCTTTCTCTAGTACTTGACTTTATGCCACCTGATCAGTTTAGCTTGATGATAAAAAAGATCCAAGAGAGATTGTTCTTGAACTCCACATGTGAACAGTCCGATAGTATCTAGCAATTATTCATCACTGCAAGCCTGCAGAAAGGACGCGAAGCAATGTAGTACATTCGCCAACACGCTTCCCTTTCAGAGAAACAACTTATTTTCATGGATGACCCTCTCAAGTGCTGTGGGAGGATATGGAAGGGTGTGAACGTGCTAGTTCTCTATAAATAGTCATTTCTGTTAATGTTAGTGACATTTAGCCACGCAAGCTAAATGGCTCTGTAGGTCAATGGCCAGGCCTGAGGTCAAGTAATCCTATTCCTTCTGTAGAGTAAGTGCTTGCTTGTTGGAACCCACAGGGGGCTGACATGTGGTCCACACCTGAGCTCTGTAATGTCTGCCATTTCATTTTCTTCAGCTAACTGATCATAATGAAGACTGAAGATTTAGTGACTGCAACAGTTAAATACAATAAGCCTGACAGGATTTTTTTTCCAATTCTTTTTCACCCATGAGAGTCCTTTACTTTCTTATTTGCAGCACAGAACAAAGTAGAATTTGGTCAAAACAGATAGTCTGTAGCATTGCTTTTATTTTGCACATTTTCATTGCAATGAAATAGGAAAAAGTAGTAATATCTGTTTACTAGTGGGTAGTTGCCTCTGGCATAACCACTCAGGAATTTTTTGATGGGAAAATATAACTTGTATCAGCAATATTTCTTGACTGAGGAAACTGTGAATGGTAAATCTGCAAGTACACATTGTTGCAATTCTGTCAGAAGATTATTAAAGCAGTGCAAACAAAGCAAACAAATTATATATTCCAGAAATATTTTTTCTGCATGGTTTCTGGTGTCCATTTCCATTCATATCATTCAATATATCTCCACCTATACCAAGCAGAGGCAATAGCTGTTTCCTGTAAATGACTGGCACCAGCAATACAGAATAAAGATAGAATTTCATATGCTTTAGGGAAGCTACTACATTGCCTCACAGATCTATTGTTCTTTAAGGAAATCAAGAAGCCTACAGACAAGGGAGAAGAAGTTAACATAGTCTATACAGATTCAAAAAAGACATTTGACAAGACTGAAAAATATACACTGAGAAGGGCTAGCAGGGAAAGCCCTTGCGTCATTACAATTGTTCAAAAAATAGGAGACATAGGAGTAAATGCCAACTGTCACAGACCACATGGAGCACCTCTAGGACCTGTGCTCAGCTCTAAAGTGTTCATCATATCCAAAAGGACCACAAAAAGGTGTGACTCAGAAAAAGACATGGTGTGCTGCTGATGCTGTTACACATGTAAGAATGAGGGCTGAAAATGAACCGCAGAAGAGCCTCAGGAGATTGAGTGACTAAGTACAAAAATAGCAGAGGAAATTACATTTATGTAAACAAGTGTAAAATGATACATGAAAACACAGTCCTAACTTTGCATGCAAATCTAATGACGGTCCCAAATTGGCTATTACTACTAGTGAGTGAGATTTTAAAGATATAATAGGTAGTTACATGAAAATATCAACACAAACATTAAATATCATTGTTGAATAATGATTTTTTAAAAAAACGAAAGGAAATGCTATGAATTATTAGGAAATGAATACTGAAAGAGGCAAAAAAAAGTCATTATGCCACTAGGTAAAATGAATTATATGTATTATGAATACCAAGAGTGTGACTGAAAGGGCATAGCAGAAATGAAAAGGTAGAGAGAAACCTAGCAAGGATAATTTTGAATCACAGAGTGGCCTTCCTATAAAGAAGAGGTAGAATAGATTAGGATTACTAAACCTGGTGAGGAGACAGCTGGGAATGTGACAACAGGTCTAGAAATCAAGGTGGCATGAAGAAGGTGAATAGAGAATCTGTTCTAAAACATCTGGGAGACATCAAATGATACTAGCAACAAAATGCACTGTAGATACAAATGTGTATACCATTACAGCTTCTTTTTCATCAGAAGGACAGCTGCAGACTCTTAAATAATCTTAGACACTAGATGAGCAGTTTTTATGGTACTTGAATCTACCAGCAACACTTCAATTTTTGCCACTGACCAAATCTTCTTTATGTCTAGTGAGTGACCTGAGAAACCACATTCTCTTACTTGACTCCTTGCAGATACATACAACTTTGGACATTTTTGTGTTGCAACAAGCATGCAAATAATAAGGCGGATGTCAAGTCGCTGAGGTCAACAAACTTAAATTCTTTTCCCCTCAAAAATGGGGTGGCCTCAGGGAACCATGCCTGGCCTGTACTGTCCTCGAAACCATGGCCACACGTTGTTTGGGAGAGTGCTGACTGGTAAGGACAAAAGCTACTAATAATGCCACAGTATAGATGACCATGGGAGAGTGCTCAGGCTCTGATGCTGTTTTCTTTACTAGCACAGATGCAGACACTGATAGATGAAGAGGAAAACCAAGGGTATCATGCATCTTTGCACAGTCCCCGGGGAGCCAGGGAAGGCTGTGGTGACTGATCACTTGCTTCTTGTGATTCACGGGCCACTTGCTGTAGAACCATTTAAAAAACTCACAGTGCAGCGGTGTTTTCTATTCTTATTTATGGAGCACATATCCACAAGTAACCTGGGACAAGGACTGCAGGGGCTTCACAGATATTTCTGTTTTAAATTTGTGCCATACAGACATCTATCGACAGCCAAAGAATGATAGCAGTGATTCTTTGTAACCATTGTACAGCCCAGAGCTGTGTGGATGATGTCACTGTGTTTGGAATAATTCCTAAATCACATGAAAAATACTCATGGGCTGTAGTAAGTGCAGCTGAACTTTGCCAGCTTTCGTTCCAGGCAGGCAGAATTATCTTTTCTTTTTCACAGGACTTATCACAGAATCATAGACACATTGACTGGAAGGTATCTCTGTAGGTTTCTAACCCAACTTCCCACTCAACACAACACGGTCAGCCAGGGCTTTGGCTATCTGAGCCTTGAAAATTGGAAGGAGATTCCTCCATCTCCCTGGACTCACTCTCTAGTCCTGCACTGTCAGTCTAATAAAGAAGTTTTTCCTAATGTCCATCCTGAACAGCCCAGGCCACAGTCTGTGGTTATTGCACCTTGTTATTAGATGATTAGATGAGGACAATAACTTCCCATAACCTGCTGGCCATACTCCTCCCAGTGTAGCCTACTATGTAGTTTGCCTTAACAGAACACAGTCTTGGCTCAAATGTGCCTCCTATTTGTCCCCTGTAACACCCAGGTCTTTTCCAGCAGGGCTGCTACTCAGCCTGTAAGTAGGTATCTCTCTGCTGACAGAGGAGCATGTCTTTGTGTCCATAAAAACGGACAGGTTGCTTTTTTCACCACATATTCAAATACTGAGGGAGATTCAGCCCTTTTGTGACACAGTTAATGACAAAGTTCAGATTAAAAGAATGTGAATTAACGAATGGGTCAGCAATTACGATTTCATTTAGATAGGACATGCATCAGGAACCCAAACTGTGATTACTACAGACCTTGCTTTCAACTGACGACTGCAGAGAAAATGGCTCAGAATAAGAAGCGTAATTTTGTTTTCTTAACATGTCCTGTGCAAAAAAAAATGTGGCTTTCTGACAATAAGGTTCCTAACAAGTCAAATATATTCATCCAGTTCTACTACCATCTTTTTAAACAGAGAACGAATTTACCACATAAGATGTGTGGAGTGGGGTATTCTCCAGTGCTCAAGCATTGCACATATTGCCAGTCTCATGACAAGATATCAGATAGTTGTTCACTGCCATTACAATCTGTTCTTTACCTGATTCAGAATGATAAAAGTCTCATGGAGATTGTGAGTATATTTGGTTATACTGTATGAGGCTGTGGCTACGTAATCACTTTGATAGTTGGTTTCGGTAGATACCAAGTAGCACATATGTTGAAAGCTAGATTTGCTCTTGCAGACCAGTCGAATACCAGCATATTATTTTCAGCACAGAAGAAAACAGAATAAGTTAAATCTACAATCCATTCCCTAGGAACTGGAAACTTTTCTGAAGAAAAAATTGTACACAGAAAATCAGCAACATACTGAAGCCAGCAAAAAAATTGAATACATCCCTATAATTCAGAAGCCAAGTTTACTGACTATAAATCTGCAGTGAAATGCCTGGAAAACCACACAGCAGACTTTCAGCCTTGACAGTGCTTTCCCCCACTTCTGATGTTTCAGCATCAGCAAGCACAGGGTACTGCTCAGATGCTCTGAGTGAAAAATGGTGCCTCTCCCCTATCATTTGTCCAGACAGTATGTGTTTCACTCAGACTTCTCGCCATCACTGTAGCCGTGTCTATATCATGCCCTTTTTTGATTGTGGAATAAGCTCTTGACCTCTGTGTTCTCCACTTCTATTTCATTAGAAAACAACCAGAATCATGACAACTGAGGCCAAAACTGTCCAAGTTTTTGCCGGATAACCAGGCAGGTTTTTGCCCTGTCCTACTGGATGGAAAGCTCTCCCTCTGAATTGAGTTTTTCGGAGTCTGACTGAGGTGTGCATGCAGGCTGAAAGGAGGGCATGCATTGTGCTCCTTCCAACGCCATTTCCTGGGGCAATCATACCAATAGGAAGGCTGAAATTTCCTCTTTTCCACTCAGTTCAGTTCTATTTCTTTTCTAAATTTCATAGCCCACTTCTTTTTAATGCATCCAGCAGTGACTAAATCAGAGTTCTTCCTACAGTCCCCAAGAAGGCCAGCCTGGAAGCTAACCTTCTTTTCATCCCACTCAAAACCATTTCTTTCAGATGAGCCAAACCCCATACAGCATTGCCTGCTCCTACTTTACCCTCTGACACACCAAAGCCCATCTCTCATGCATTTACAGCAGAGCACCACAACACCTTCCCTATGCCACGATCTCCCACGGCATGCAAAGTCCTCTTCCTACCAACCAGCCGCACTAGGGCTCGTAAAGCAGGACTGGGCGGCACACTGCTCTTGCCACCAGTGGGGGACCATTAGCAGGACCTTGTGTGGAGCCTGCTTCCACCTGCAGCCTATAGCACTACCCGCAACACATTAGTGCATAAATTAGCTCAACGCCACCTTCCACACTGAAATGAAGGAGAATCTTCCTCTGGCAAATCCTTGGTATTTCGCTCCTGATTCCCTTAAAATCTGGTGTTATCATAAGACATTTATGATAATTCAGTGCTACAGATTGCATTGATACAGGTGGTAGAATAAGAGTTTTCTGTTTAGATTATGTTTCACCGTGAAATTTGCGCTGAAATCAGTGCCCAATTTCTACACATTCTTTAGTCATTCACACTTTTCCATACCAACAGAGGGAAGGGCTGTGGTAAAGAAAAGAAATGGAGAAGTGCCTAAAAGGCAGGTATCTTCTAGTGATGGCATTCCATCTTCCCAAAACACTCTACTTCTTAGACAGATTTTTGCAAGTCAAGCAGTAGAAAAGCTCAGACATCAAGAACCTTCAGCTCCTTCAGTTTTACAGTCAGGCTACACTCATACGAAGTTCTCCTCAAGGTAGTGCTGAAATTGTGTTACACTCATTCATATTCCCCTGATTCTGCACCAACATTTATAAGGTCCGAAGACTTTCCTGGACGAATCTGCCCAGGAACAGTTGTATCTTAAAGCTGAAGAATAAACACTAAATTTGAAAAACAAACTGAATTTTAACAGAACTAGATAAGACCAATGCCTTTTTATAAAGCCTAAGAAGCACTAGCATACCGATTTTCCTGCTACGTTCTTCTCGGAGCAACTTTGCCTTACATTGCCATTAGCAAATCCAGATACTAAATTCATTTTAATGATTAAGTTAAAAAGAATCACTCGGGTGTATAATGGTTAGTCATAATTTCTAATATCTTGACCACACTTCAAGAGATAAAAACGCACTTTTCCTAACATACCAACATGGGTGAACTCTACTATTTGGTTTGAATGGGACTAGTTTAAAGCACCAGAATTAACTGTTTTACAAGTTGTCTTTGATACTCCTTTAGGACAACCAACTTCAATTTTACAAAGGAGAAAGATGAAGATAGGCTTTTCAGTTAGGACAGCAGAATCCAGATCCAAAGAGTTGCATTGCTCTGAGCACCAGCTCAACCATGTCACTTTTATTAGAGCACGGGGGACAATGTTATCATCGGAAAAAATGATAACATCCTTTCGGAGGACTGATAGCCACAAAAAAATGAAGCTCCATTCCAAGTTCAGTTTCTTTTTCCTGAAACTTCTTAAAGAGAAAAATAAAATCTGAGTTTCCAGAACATAATTTTATATCTTTTTTCCTCGAGTTTTTTGGGGTTGGTTTTTTTCTTTTTTTTTCTTTTCTTTTTTTTTTTTTTTTAAGAGCAAGATAGTTCTCTTATTTTGTTTTGGATTCTTGCCAACTGACTCTTCCAGTTTTTCTACCATTTGCTCTGCTAATTCAACAGTACCCAGTAGGTGGCCTCAGTGTATAATGTATTTCTTTACTCTTTTTTATTAGTTCTGCCTTGCTTTTTTCATTGTAACAATTTTACTGTAGTTGGAATCTCCTGCTTTTGATTACTTATTTTCAACATTTCAGCATCGGCTATTTGTTAAGTATTAATCCCTTTAAATATTACTCCTTCTCTGTTGGTGAAAAATTTTCATTTGATTTCTAGAGTGCAACTAATGATTTGGAAAAAGAACAAACAAGATCCATACAGTTCTGCTCTGGTTTAGAGATACCACCCATGTATTTCTTGATTCTCCCTTTACCTCTCATTTTGCATTCCTCAGGGCTTAGAGAAACATTTTCTTTAGAGAACATGGCATATTATCCAGGTCCAGACGGACATACTCATATGGGCTGACAAGCGTGGCAGATCCCTGGAGTCTTCTGCTCCGGATCTTTCATAGAGCTATTGCTGACTCTTGTTTTCCCACATCTCCATCTTCAGAACTTAATTAACTTCTGGGATACAGTCAGCCCCCGCCTATGCACAAGGGTGTTACCTACATTCATCATCCTGTGGGAACGCCCTTTCAGATAAAGAAGGGGAGGTTCTTTTGATATGAAAATTGCATTCTTAACCAATTGAAGATCTTAATTATCCTATTTCTTGTTCTTGTGGGAAACGTTTCTTAGTTTCTGGGCAAGAAGGACTACCTATAACTGGGATCACTGACACAACGTATTTGCAGTTCTTTGTATTTTCAAATACCAGAATGAATTAAATGCAAGTATTTACGACATATTCAAAGTCATGTATCTACCCATTACCACAAAATAGGAAATTCTGAGCTTCACCAATTAGTGGAGTAATTTCTATAATATTTTGTCTTGATGAGACTCCCTATTCATTCTACCTTGTCAAATCTCATGCAATAAATCCTGTAACACAAGATCAGTTGTCATTTTCACTGTGACCTTCTATACCAAAAGGAATGCCAGTGTATTTTTGAAACACATTTGCCAGTGAAGTGTATTTGTCTATAATGGATGTCCCCAAACTTCCTCACCCTATTTTTTGTAGATAATTGATACATAAACTGAGTCTTTGGCTATTGCCAGTAAGCTAATAAGACAGACAGTCTTACGGTTTCCCTACCATAATGAGGCTTGAAACCAATTTGGCTAGGATCAAGGAAACATGAAGCCTCCAAATATTTCTGGAATTGCCTCACTTTTTCAAAAAGGCAGATTGAAATGTCCTATAATAGATGTGACTGTTTGCATCAAGAAGCAGATATTTTTAGATTTGTGTTAACAAGGGCTTCCTAAGGAGAAGTTGGTGTCTGGTCCTATTGTACCCTAACACCACTCTCAGCTAAGCTTGGGATCTTCATTGCCCAACAATGTGGCCTCAGTACTGTCTTCACTTAAGGCTTCATTTACATGGGGATGCTAAGGAAAATGTCTAGTCAAGACAAATTAACTAGTTGATGTACATAAGTGAGGCTTTATTACATTTTCATTCAGAAGAAAGGCAGTTTTATTTCACAGTAGGTTAAGATATGGTGACCTAAGTTACAATGAAAGAGAGCATCCACATAGAGGTTTAGTGCAACTTAGCGTATGTGCATTAGTTTATTTCATTTTAACATTCCCGAATGTCCCAATGCACGCAAGTCCTAAGAAAACAACGTTAGCCAAAATGAAAACTTGGGTTTGCATTTGTCCCCTCCATAGCCTGCTCTGCTACCATGGAGACAGACAGCTCTGTCAGGATCTCGTAATCTCATCTTCAAAGAAACAAAAACATTCTTGGTGAAAGAGCCTGCAAAGCTATATTGGCCCTAAATGTGATCTTGCGCCCTTCATTGAAATCCCACTTCATCACAAAAGGAAACAGAACTATTCTCTGCCGCCCTTGTTTTCTTCTCATCTCTTTCTCTGAATGGTAATCAGAGCTCCTAAATTATAAATTGTTCCATGGGCAGCACAAGTAATGGGTCCTGCACAATGCCCTACATCTCCCCAGCAGCAGCATCACAGCACCCCTGTCCCCTCTCCCACATCCCTTCTGCTCCCCAGTGCAACTCTTCCAACACTTCCCCTCCAAGGCAGGACCCTGCAATACCTTCAGTCCACCCTTGCATGCCTAGCTGCTTAGTTCACACCCTTGTTGTCTCCTCTCCGGAGCCCAGTCTCCTCTCCATAGCTCCTGCTGGTTTGGCTGGGGACTACAGCACCCTCTCCAGATAGCACTGGCCAAGCATTGGATGCCTCTCAGAGCAAGCAGTGACTCAATTCTTCCTGCATTTCCCTCACTTCGAGTCTCTTCTCTCCTACAACTCTTCACAAAAAGTATGGAAATGTAACTTCTATGTCCTTCTGCCAAATATTCTTTATTGGATTACCAGCAGGGCAGCCAAAAGACATCCTGGTTAGTAACGTGTTATCGTGGTCAGAAACCAGGCCTGTGAGACAAGAGCCCTGGGGTCCTAACACAAACTAAGAACCAGCTTTCCCTGTGCTCCCTGCAAAGGGACTTCACCTCGCTCCTCGTTTCTTTGCCTATGTAACAGAAACGTGAAATAACTTATCAAAACTAATGTTCAGAAAGGTGGTGTGAGTTTAAGATACTGGTTGTATATTGTAAGACTGCTGTTCTTTAGCACTGAAGAAAGAACAGAGTAGGTCTTCTAACCCTCAAGAACACGTCGAAATGAAGAAACTAAAACTACATTCAAGTACTTGGGGATATTTGTATTTTGGGGCTATATTCTGAATACTAAACACAATATAGAAGGAACTCCAACTATTTTTAAAGAGAAAAGTGACACATGGAAATTATTTGCATGTTAGCTGGAGAGACATTGAAGGAAACGCAGATTTAACCCTCAGACTGCGAAGGACAAAACTACAGCACATTCCAGTTTCACGAGATTTAAATAAGCCTCCTCTTCACCACAGAGTAGACAGAGCTCTCGCAAGCCATCACAGATCTCAGCTCTGTTCCTTCCAGAAGCTGCTGCCAGAAAATCTTGACCTCTTATTTCCTACTTTCCTGGAGCACTTTATACCCATATGGTTACATATGATTTGAGTGACTATAGTGATGACAAGGTCTTTGTTAACACATCTCTGCTGTGCATAAATTACTGAGGAGTCACTGGCCTGGGTCCGTCTTCCACCCAATGCACTGATCTATCCTGATCAATGCAGTGATGTAACTACTGCAATGCATTCTCCATTTCTTCAATCAGATCTTGGTGCAAATGCAATAGCCTGAACACGAGAAGAGTCTCATCCTTTCCTTTTCAAAGAAAAACAATCAAGCTAATCACCCCTTTAAAAAGAGGTGTCTCCAGCTGCAGCACACCAGGTACCTGAGGTAACCCAGAACTACTGAACCCCAAACCAAACTGATGTCTGTGGCATGTCCAGCAATAGCAAATGTGAAATGGAAAGCACCGGCTTTTTACACGCAGCTTTGCCACTTGCAACAGTTCAATGGGAATTAAAGAGGATGAGCTGGGAATGCTGCCTGGTGTAAGGACAACATATTTGGGGGAAAGGTGAGCAGGTAAGTGGAAAGGAGAGGGATGTCCCCAACACGCTGTCAGGATTTGGCACAGACAAAATTTTTTCCTTCTCTCACTGGCCCTAACATATTTTAGCCATTTCAAAGCATGACCATTAGCCCCATTCTGCTATAGCGAAGGGTGCTGGGAGAGGAAGGATCAGACCAGGATCACACACCAACCATGCACCGTGTTCAGTGTTACTTAAACTTCTGAAGTGAGGCAATACGAGTTCAGATACACACCAAAAACACCTTAGCTCTGCTCAATTTTGAGCAATTGTAGTTTAATTCACATAAATGTATTTTGCCTGTGAAGATGATACATACTGTTCTAGAATTGAGGCTCTGACACTGATTCCATCTCATTGCTAAATCTAAGCATATGTTTACCTGAGAAGTATTAAACCAAAGCGTCCCAAACAGCTGTGCACTCAAACTTTTAGTCTGGTACCCAGAATTAACCTTGCTAAATTTTACAACCATTTATTTTATTCTCAGCCACATAACTCTTACAGAAAGCTACACTTTCACAGGCCTACCATGGACCCCCACAATCCCCTCTTCCCTGTACATCAGCAGCTCTTACACCACAGGAGTCCACCACGGACACATGGTATAAAACTTGGCTTTGCCCATTCTGGATCCCTTAGGGAATCTCTCTTGTCTTCTTTTGATCATATAAATGGGGTGGATCATCTCATGCCCCAATAACAGCGCTCTCAAGCTGCTCCAGCTACCCCTCAATTCAGCATCATCTAAAGCTGGGGACACAGCTGGATACCAGCAGACAACTCCAAGTGATTATTGCCCATTCCAGGAGGCAGAGCTAAGGTTGCATTAGCATGTACCGTGATTCCTCACTCTGGTTTTCAGAGATCAGAGTGTTATTGAAGTGCACATCCTGAAAGAGCGTGAGACATTACAGAGCAATTCTGACAATGTGTCAACACGTTTTCCTGCAGTGAAACCAGCAGGATTATTGAGCTAATGACCAAGCTTTTTAAATCACAAGCTCACCCACTTCCCCCTCACCTTTCCACGTGCAATCCTCTCTTCCCTCGTGTGACCAACACATTCAGAAAAATTAAGGCAGTTTATCTCTCATGAGCCTTTAATGCACTGCTGTCCCTGTTTTTCTGGTTTAAGAGCTTATGCATGGTGTTCTTGTTTGCTGTAAACTTAGTCATAAGCCTAACGAGCTTGTAGTTTACCTATGCAAACTATTCTGTGGAATACAAAGTACATACATTTTTTCCGTAAAGAGAAATATGATTGCATTTGAAACTGATGTGGAATATTGGAAAATAACATCCTGCAAAGACCGTAGCCACTTCCAGTTTTGACCTGCAGCTGTGCTTCTAAGTTGCAAAATAGACAAAAGTGAAACCTGAACAGACATGGAGAAATGGGAGAAGTTTTAATGGATAGCTTTATTATTCAGTTTGTGAAGCTGTAATGTGCTTGTGCTCAGGACTTGTAAAAGTGTGCCTAATTTTCACAAGAAACACCTAGTACTGTGCTCTTGTGTTTATCGGAAAAATGAAAGTTGCATTTTCACAGTCAGTAAACAAAGAACAAGACATAAGAAGTTTGAGTGTTACAATAATATGGAGTGTAGGACATATATGACTATACGGGTAACAAAAAAGGAAAATAAATGTAAAAGAAAAGGAATACGTGTTTAAATTAAAAATTAACATCTTACTTCAAGCACCAACAGAAAGATAACCCATAGGGGAAGAAAATCTTCCCTTCCCAGCACACCTAGGTCTCAGAGAAGGTGTGCAACTGCAGCAGATGTGAACACAAGCTTAGCACTAGAGGAATGCTGCCTTGGAAAAGAACCCTTCTTTTCTCCTTTTAGCAATAGTACAAAGTTCTTTTACACGTGTATCTGTACAAGGTTTTGTACATGTGTTTGAATAAATTTTATTACTAAACTACATTGACCTATATGAGATAAATAAATCTACCTATCTACTGCTGATACAAAGTTATCTTATCCTGTATGAGGCAACAAATATATACTGACTGTTTCAAATCTAAGATGGCCTTTTGACTTCTGCCCATAGTGAGCTCCAGTTCATATTTTACTTCTGAGTCTTCTCATCTCTGATGTCTTCCATTCACCTCCAGCTCTGTCAGGCCTTGTGAGACAGTCACCAGCAACTGGAACTGTAGTGAGGTTAGGTAAGGCTGAACACAGCATGATGACAATCTTGCCTGCTCCACTTTGCACATGTTTAATTGCACAAATACGAAAGCCCAAGAATTCCTTATTACATTTGTCCCATTTTTCTTGGTTATAAATCAAATTAAGGTGTCATTTTATTACGTATTAAGTATCTTGGTGTGTACATTTTACTGTGGTTGCTACAGGTCCTGAACAAATGAAGGAACGCATCATTACATCTATGCAGGAGGTGGCATAACACACAAGATGAAGTTCACAGAATACATTGATAAAGAAGAAACAGGAGAAACCAAATGAAAGCAGAAATTTGGCGCAGGGACTTTCTACAAAGGGACACCAGAGACAAGATGCTGAGAACATATAGGCAAGTACTGGCTCCACTGGAAGGACTGATTAGTCTGGGCATTAGATCTGAAAACCAGACAGCACTGGCTCAGCTGTTCAGGATAGACAACTGCTGGCTCAAATGCTCAAGGAGCCGCATGCCCTTCACTGCGTAGGTTTTTCACTTAAGATTTCACAGTCATCGGAGATTTAGCCATAATATTATAATTACACACAGAGGAAATTTCTTTATGCTAGTAGAAATACATCTTCTTTAAAATTAGATTGTTTTGTGAATCATATTAACCTATCAAATCTGAAACCTGTGTACTGCACTGACCTTCATATATTCAATGGTCCCCAGGTTTAGACATTTTATGGACAGTTAATGTAACAAGAATATAAGTCTAAATATATACAGATGAGAAGAAAACTACACTTTCTGATTTAATTCTTCATTGCCTGACTTTCAACATAGGATAGGATAGGATAGGATAGGATAGGATAGGATAGGATAAAATAGAATGGAATGGAATGGAATAGAGTAAAATAGATCAGTTGGAAGGGACCTACAATGATCATCTAGTCCAACTGCCTGACCACTTCAAGGCTGACCAAAAGTTAAAGCAAATTATTAAGGGCATTGTCTAAATGCCTGTTCAACAGGCTTGGGGCATCGACCACCTCTCTAGGAAGCCTGTTCCAGTGTTTGACCACCCTCTTGGTGGTGAAACACTGAAATGTTTTTCTTTCGCATGAAATGTGATTCATTTGTGACTTTCTGTGGCTCCATCCAGCGTATGCTGTTAAAAGATAGGCATATGTGATCTCCAGCCACACCTAATGACCATCATCTCTTCAAACAGCCACTATACCTGAGTTATGGCACTCAGAAAGCTTTCTTTTTTATTATAGGGCCATCAGGAAATAATGTTCAGTATTATAAACTTTGCTAGGGAACGTGTTAAATGCTTCAGAGGAAAAGTTAAAAAGACAAGCTAGTTTCAAAGTGTTTACAGTTCAATTTTCCTCATGGCAAAGCAAGTTTGCCAAACATGAAGGAGGTTTACGGGGAAGTACATGAAATAAAAGCCAGTGGGTTTCCTTTCCTATCACACCTGAACACTGTGAAGGTAGCATAAATACTTGGCAGATGAAGAAACACAGGTGTCTCTCTCTAAAAAAAAAAAAAAAAAAAAAAATCAAAAAAACAAGCCACACAAAAAACCAACCCAAAAAACAAACAAAAAACCCCCAAAGCAAGCAAACCACTGGGTGAATTGTTCTTGAGCATTTTGTCTCCTACCCAAATTTCACTCACTTTTCATTACATGGAGAAACAGTCATATGGAAGTGAGATACAACAGAAACAGAACAGATGAAGAGGTGGACAACAAACATTAGCAAATTGTGGAGACAGGCCTAAATACAGCAAGATGTAGAAGAGTAGATGTCAGCCATTATTTGTATGGGTTTGGAAAGAATTCTGCCTGTGGACAAGGTACTCCCATAATTTCTTGTTAGAGGAGCTCTGCACTTTACAGTAACCTTTTAGTAAGTTACAGTGGGTAACTTAATGGTTGGCATCATTCAGGCCAGCACCCTCCCAGTGCCAAGGAAAAGAAGTCAAAGAGGACTGGTGCCAATAAAATGTGCTGCTCCCCACTAGCTCCTGTTGAGGTCCGTGCAGCAGAAGGCTCTCCTGTACTGCGTTCCTGACCTGTGTAATTCAGGCTGGCAAAGGCACATTCCTATGTGCTTTATTATCCCAGCTTTGACTACTGTTGTTTCCCTTCCCTGCAGAGGCTTCTCTGAGGGGGCAGCAGGCATGTGCATCAGGTGTCCTCCTGTCCCTGACCTAACAGAAGGAATGAAGAAAGAAGCAGATCCTGTGGGTCATTAACAATGCATTCTCCATTCTTATATCCCTGATGCTTAAGAGGTCCTCCAGCTTTGCTGTATTGGGAACTGCTCTGCCACCAGCCTCTCATAATCTCCTACACATTCCATTGTCTTGATATTCAAGTGTCTGGGCAACCTCCTCTGTGGAAAGTCTTTCCTTAGATTTCTGAGGTCAATGGGAAATGACTGAGACACAGATAATCATTTTAGCACTGGCAAGTAAAGATTTAAAGAGGTGAAATAAAAAAAGTTGAAGAGGATAGTAAGGAGGAAAAGAACAAAACGGTGGTCAACTTGCTGAGCAGGAAGGACTGTTGAGTTTTGGGACTGCTGAAGGTAGTAACGCACAAAAAGGGAGTGGTGATAAGAGCTGAGAATCTGTCCTTAAAAAGGTGTGTATGAGATACAGCCAAATGCCAAAGAGGTGATGCTTGGGAGACTGCTAGAATTACAACATGTAGCAAATACAGATTGGCTAAGGATCTCGAAACTGTTTCATTGGAAGTAGATAGGATTCTCCTTAAGGAGGAGGAACTGTGATCTGTTTCTGATACCAAAAGAGTTGAGGAAAGCATGTCACCACCAAAGGAAAGGCTGCAGGGAACACAAGGCAAGCTAGGAATTGCGCATGATTTAACCCTTAAACATCACGGATGTGGAAGAAGAGATGCCAGCCCTGGCAGCACGGAGAAGCAGGTCTGTTTGTAATATGGCCTGCAACATTGAACCCCTGCACCGTGAAATTGGGGGGTGGAAACCTGCTCACATATAAGCATCCAAGTGCTTTTCCCCACTCATAGGAGCGTCATCACAGGCGCACACCTAAGGTCTAAGCTCAGAGAAAACATTTCAGGACCCACGTTACTGTATCAGATGCCTATCGCTTTACCAGGTGTCATTGCTCAGCTGCCATCACTGACGCATGGAAGTTCATCCGTCCCCAGGTACGTGACTGAGCTTCGCGCTGAGACCGAGCCGCCGGCGCCAAGGCTCCCCGCTCCCTTCAGCAGGTGCCATTTTGTGGCACAAGAGGCCCAAACACGTCACGCAGCCTTCGCAGAGGCGCCCC
>NW_009190645.1:0-1619 GCF_000690835.1 Fulmarus glacialis
TGTGTGCCAATGGGCACATAAAGATAAAACAACTGCATGTCAATATGATCTAATGTCACAAATCAACCTCTCTCACTAGTTTTGGGTCAGAGAGCAAGAGAGCAAGTCCTGTTGGGAGTCTGACATGAATATGGGAATCTGACGTGAACAATGTCCTTTTTCACCCATCAAAAGGATCATCACAACAGCATGAAACTTACTTGCAGAAATGAGATTACTAAACAATAATTGCAAACTCTCATGTATTATAATTAGAATTATTTTATTTTATTTTATTTCAAACATGGTCTTTGCTAAAGTTTCCACTCAATCTGTCTTCCCATCTCCTGTGCTATATTCCATGCCTCTCTGTCCTTTCTTGAGGCGTTGATTCGTGCACTTAACCCACACTCTTCATCCCTTGCCTCACCATTTCCTTCCTGTGGGCTTTACTTTAGGCCTCTGTCACCAGAGCCGGGCTGACAATCTTACTTTCTCACATAGCCGTTTAGAAAATCTCCCCATAGTATCCTCTGCATTTACCTACTGTATCATAGTCGTACCATACTGCATCAGGAATATATGCTTGAATTGTGTCCACACCCTGAAAGGTGAACAAACAAATGACTTTCATATTTGAAGGTAACTTAATCAAATAAAATAAATTTTCCAATAAAACTAAAGTTCATATTGAGAAAATCATTGATACTTCTCCTCTTCGCTGTTTTCTTTAATGGTTTTTATGATCATGCCCAGAAAGACAAACAGCAATCTAAGAAGAATTTCTGCAAGGCTACTGGAAGACAACTGCATCACGGCTCTACAACGCGGCAGCTCATTGTATGCAACCCAAAGTCACAACGCTTCAAATCCGGTGGCTCAGATCACATCCACAAGTATCTCTATATCTTCTTTATTTTCACATTTTTCTGGGCTGGCATCTTTCAGATTCTTGTTTTCATTTTATGTATTTAACAAATGTTTTGTGTTTCTCCATGGCATATGTGTTACTGGCATTAACAATCATTATTTACAAGATTCTGCCACAGAATAAGCCACGATCTATTTGTTTTCTTGTTGCGTCTTAACCAAGCTGAAATGCAGCAAGAGAAGCTGATTCCGAATGAAATGCAGAGATGATACAAAGTTGAGGTGAATCAGAATATCAGACCAAATGACTTTGACTCCCTAGAGGACCGGAAAATCGGGGTGGGATTTAATAGCACAAAGTGCAAGATTTTCCATTTTGGCAGTGATAAAAATATGCTGTGGGCTCTCTCACTGGAAGCAATAAATGAAGGAGGAAAAAAAAAATAGAAAAAAGAAGCAAAACCTAAGCTTGTTAAGAATCCGTCAACAGCCATAAGTCAGTAATGTGATGTACCCATGAAAAAATAAATGTAATCTAAGGATCTAGCAAAAAACATGTTTGCCCTGGAGATAGAGCTGTGTTAATGCTAATAAACAAGGCCCTCTGCAATGTTTTTGCAAATAGAGTTTACAGGACTAGTCAAGACAGAAGAGTTCAGACTAGAATAGGACCAGAGCAAATTTCCTGGGATCCTCAGGGAAATGGCGGAGCCTATTTTTGCGGTTTAGCTTGTTCAGCATAAAAAAGGAGGGAGAGTGTGATTTCAGCA
>NW_009190645.1:1634-8496 GCF_000690835.1 Fulmarus glacialis
TAGTAGAGGAGCTATAACCTTTAAGTTGAATAACAGAATTGCCACAAGACTGAACAACAAAGGCTCAGAACTGGAAGGTGGTTTCTAATCAGAGCAATAAAGGAGTGACAAGAATAGTATAACTTGGGGATTTTATGCTGCAGTCCCCTGCCAGAGGAAAGAGCTGGAACTGGTGACTCGACATGTCCCTGTGCCCCATGAAGTGGTTATGAGACAGATACCAAAACAGCCAGACCTACCGGGTCAAGTACAGGGGAAATAAGCAGCCCAGGACCCCACAGGAACTGCCTGTCCACACTCCATGTCACTTCATCAGAGTAGAACCTGGGCAAGTAGGAAGGATATAGCAGTTACTGGTTTTTTTATGAACTATACCATCATCATACCAATACTTCAGGGTACTGATTGTCTAGAATCATGACTGAAGAACGTCAGATCAAAATTGCCCCTTTTTTTTTTTTTTAATCTGAGGCAATCTGAAGATGAGAAGGTAAGGTCTTACTGGTTTAGTTAGTATTCGTGTGAAAGTGTAGGTGTGCGTGTGTGTTCTTGACACAGTTTATTCAAGAGTTTCCAGGCAAGGAAACATATATTCTAATATATATATATGATGGTGGAGAATAATTTGACTAGCTGACAATAACATCTTATAGCAACTCGTAAGAGTGACTGACAATAATATATGCGTATATGCAGAAATTACAGATGGTTTCTGATTACTCTTCTGATCATTCCAAAATGGTATTTCATGAATGTAGTTGTCTATATATATTCCAATGTGCATTTTCACAGACTGTGTTTAGATAGTCCCTAACAACATTTAATGTACCTGATTTTTTCTTCATAAAACTATCACTAAGGCTGATGAGTAAACTTACTCATGCAAAACTGGCCGTACAACTGTGTCTCCTTGAGTATGAGCTTTATAAAAGAGCGTATACAGGTAGGGCAGCAAAGTGTAGCGAATATTCAAGTAATACTTGGAGGTTTTCACCAAGACTGAATCAGGTCCAAACACAGCCGGATCCTGAGGCTGAAAACAAATATCAGATTATTATTATTTTCATCATGCAGAAAACACTCTGCCAAACATGTGAAACGTGGCTGCTGTTTCAGAGAGGCAGAAATTCAATGGAGCACATCTGCACGGTGTTTGTCTTCAGGATGGTGTCACCTGAGGTCCTACTCCTCCAGGTTGCCCGTGCTTTGCACTGCACATCCCTCCTTGCCCATCTGGATTGAGGGCACAGCAGGGTTAGCCCAGGTTTCATCCTGGCATGCAATCAGGTGCATGCTAAAAGTCTCCCAAGAGTCAATCTGATGGGTCGCACAGCAGTGTGTGCTTGCCCTTGGTGGTAGGCACAACCAGCGTTGATGAAACTGTTGCCAAACAAGCGTAGTCTCAAGTATATGCAATTAACCCTTATGAAGCTGAACCTCTCGGATCTAGGATTTCATAAAGAGAGCTTAAGGTTCTGCCATTTTCAGACTGGTCAGCCTCATAATCATCAGTGATAGTAATGATTACTAGCGATACTATCAAAGGGAATGTGGTAGTGTAACACAAAGCATTTTGTAAGAGAAAGCACAACTTACTATGAATCCTTCACAATTGTGATTCCTGGAAAATGGGTAAAATGCTCCTACTTGCATCCATCGTCTGCAAAGTTCTTCTGTGGTGTTGTCAAAGAAACCGCAAATGTCTGCTCCAATCTTTAGATAAAAACAGAATATGTTGGATATGCAGTATGCTGGACCTCTAATCTCTACACAAAACTTATAGTTTTCAGAGATGCATTAATTCAACCTTAATTCCTAGCCAGAGTGACCGAGCCATTCAACACATTTGTACCTTTCTTCTTTCAAGTTCAACTATGTTGTAAAAAAAATTAAACTGATTACTAGCTAACACTACCTATTGTTTTATTTCTTCCAAACCTTTACCTTCCTGTTTGGTGCTAATATGCGTACATTAGGAAAAAAGCTCAAAAGTCATACAAATTTAAATCATGGAAAGGAATTTGGCTATTTCCCTTATAAATGGATGTCTCTGTTTTATTTGAAATGATAAGGAAAACAGCAAAGTGTTTCACATTGCTCACTAGTGTTTAAAAATTACTAGAACTAGCAGGTAGCTTGGGATATATAAGATAACATGTTTGTTACCCCCATTTATCTCACTATACACACACAGCCACAGTAATCACAATGTGGCCTAAACCGAAAATGGATAATTGGAAAAAAATGTTAAAACCAGATTCCTAAAGGGGATTTATTTGGAGTTGAAAATGTAATGGTTATCTATTTAACGTTTGATTAGATAGTCTTATCACAGAGGTAGAGTTACTGTTTATCCATATGTTTTGAAAGGACGTCACAAACTAATGTCATACATAAGGAATTCCAAAGAGGTTAAAGTCCAGCATTCCAGGTATTGCCCATTTTATGTGATCCCATGTTGCTGCATTATCTCCCAGCCAGTGCCCTGTGTGCTTTCCTGATCCAGCAAAAGTAGACCTTGAAATAAGGAAGCTTCGTTTTCCAGGAAACAGTGCTTCGATGACTCTTAAAAGGAAACGAGACTAGAGTTATGCAAAGGAAAAAAGACAACTCGGACATCAATAGTTTTATATAAGGCAGTTTTACACTGACTGATTTATAATAATTATTCATCCCAGGGATGGAGACTCCTTTACAGTTAACCAAGTGTCTTTTAGCGAAGTTCAAGACATTAATTTTAAATAATCTTTCTATACAGCTTTGACAACCAATGTGTGACTTTTATTACCAACTTCAGTTAGTAGATTTGCTTAGCTGCATTAGCTTAAATATAATACAGTATTTTCCAGGACTTGGGTTCCTTTAGAAGTGAAATCTATTGCTGTTTTGGAAAATGCAGGCCATGTACTGTTCTGAAACCTTTTTGTAAAGATTTTAGGATGGATTCCTTACTTCTGTGTTGATATGGCCATGGAATATCCATAAAGACTGTGGACATCATAATGTTTCCCCCACTTCTGCACTGCATCCATACAAATCGTCTTGGAAAACATGAGCTTATCAAGAATACCTTCAATAAAGGAATACATATATCACTTTTAAAGCACATTTAGATTCTGACTACTTCCAATCTTTTCTTTAATGCACATTCATGACATTCAAGCCCTCTGTTCTCTTTAATGTTTGCACTAAGGCCAATATTACTGCTACAAAAACAAAATACTGCTCTTGGCTGCTGGTTTGATTCATCTTTGCTCTGTGACCTTTTCTACTCTTGAGCTTTGCACCCATGCAAGGAATAACTGAGAATTACGCTCTAAATTTCTGAATCATTATCTGACAACACGTTGGCAATAGTTACTTAAACCTACTACTTAATACAAACTATGAACTCCATTTTTGTTCTGCAAACATCTCGAAAACTACTGGTAGTGAAAGAAGATCATTATATTATCAGACATAATTAAGACAACAACAATATTCAGTAATAATTTGAAAAGGGAAAAAAGCCAGTTATACAAACCATGCCTTCAGTGAGGGCCAAAGTATACCAGTATTTTCTGACAATAATAATGTTCAAACCCACCCATAAGAAGTACACTAAAATCACTTTGCATCCTGGTAGTCACTTGCACAGTAATTCATAAACTTTTTGATATTTTGCTTTCTGGTTAAAGTAGACGGACTTACTGGGAGTGAAAGGCGGATAGTTTAAGTCATTCTGCGCACAACCATTTTTTGAGCCTTTAATGAAGTTGGATACTTCATTCATATCCTGAAAAGATAAGATGCAAATTGTAATAAAGTTTCCTCAAGTAGGTTTTCCTAACAAAGTCTTACGATCTATTCTCTTACCTTTTAAGGAATAATTACTTAGAACTACTACCATATAATTAGTCATGAATGATATAACTCAGATACTGACCTGGTCCATTCCTGTATTAATATATGTCAGTGTTGGACAGACTTTTATATGCAGGTGAGTGCCATGTCGCAAGAGCTGCACCTTATCCCTCCACAGAAGGAAATTGCAAAAGGTGCTCATTTTCCCTACCTATGACCAACTCCACACATCTCTCAAGGAAATGTCTTTGGTGTGCAGTGTGTGTTTGGAGAGAAATGCAGAACCAGCAAATGTACATTGTGACTTTCTGTCAAAATACACAAGGTGACTAGCTATTCTTAAACATCTCCTGTATAATACTTTCCAAGCCGTTATACATTCAAACTTTGCTGTCTCCTTCCATGAATATTTTATTTGGCAGTGCTGTAAGTGCATTTCTATGTACATCCCTGAACGTGCTGCAGGAAGAACATGCATGGAAGAAGAGAGCATCATGGAGGCACTGCAGTCTAGTGACCAATTTGCTTCACTCAAATTATTTGCTCTCTGTAAGAAAGCTGTGCAGTCTTACACTTCATAGCTTGACTTGATGGAACCACAGAGTAAGCAAAAATAAGTGAGAAAAACTCATTCTATCACATAGCAGCTGAACGACTGTATTTTGCCATACAGGTTAATTTAAAATTGTTACAGCTTTTTAAAATACATGGCAAAAT
Organism: Fulmarus glacialis; assembly: GCF_000690835.1. Taxonomy (NCBI): domain Eukaryota; kingdom Metazoa; phylum Chordata; class Aves; order Procellariiformes; family Procellariidae; genus Fulmarus; species Fulmarus glacialis. The sequence goes on from NW_009190645.1 coordinate 6,195, forward strand.
ATTCAATAGATTCTTGTTTTCTTTTGAAATATTTATTTATTTTTAAGTAAAAGGAAGTAGGAAAAACACAAAAAGAATAAAGGGAAGAAGGCCCTGAGGCAGGGATTGAGAAGTTTAAGTACAGATTTCCTTCAGGCACTCACTTTTAGCAGTTTTATTATGGGATATTCCTTTAAAAAACTAATCTAGTCAGTCAAAATGTTTCTTAATCTCATCTGATTCCCATGAACTGTACCTAAAATCCACTGTGCCAGACTCTATTTTAGTCCTTTTGTGGGAGAACCTGTCTAGGGAGCCTGATTTTTCCAAATCCTTATCTGGAATAACAATTGCAGATTCACTAACTGGAAATTCCATGAGCTACTTGGAGCAAAGATACATAGGTTATATGTATTATACCCTGTATTCAGGAGCTGTTCATTCACTGAGCAGGTATGCAGGTCTCCAAACATTGCCATTCTGAGTACAGAAGCGTGCTAGCATTTGCCTTTAGCAATGGTTCATCAATTGAAGCATTTTAAAGTGTCACTAAACATCCAAAAAACAGCACATTGATCATTTAAAAGCTACGATTAAAGATTCAAATTAAAGTTTAAAATTCAAATTTGAATTGTAAATTCAACAGAAGACATACACATCCTGCGCTGATTTCAGGTTAGTAATAGTAAACATCCCTTTCAAATTCAATGCACATTGAATTTGATAAACATCTATCCTTGCTTATTTTTAAAAATAAAAATAAAAATGAAAGTTCTGAATTACTTACAATCCAGATTCCATCATATGGCACTACGTTATAAAACAGTTTGCATTCTTCCACCCACCAGCTAGTGCAGTCTGGGTTGGTGAAGTCTGGGAAAACAGTTTCCCCTGGCCACACCTGCAATATTAAAAGGGAAATAATTAATTAAACTTTCAATGATATTAAAAAGAGTTCATAGAATCATAGAACAGCCCAGGTTGGAAGGAACCTAGAAAGATCATCTGGTCCCACCTTTCATAGGAAAGAGAACCCAGATGAGATCATCTAGCACCCTGTCCAATCGCATCTTGAAAACCTCCAGTGATGGGGACTCTACCACGTCCCTGGGGAGGGTGTTCCAGTGATTGATTGTTCTCACTGTAAAAAATTTCCAGTGCAACTTGTACCCGTTGCCCTCGTATTCTCCGTGGGGCTCCTTGTGAAGAGAGAGCCTCTGTCCTCTTTGTAGCTGCCATTTAAGTACTGGAATACTGTGATGAAGCCCCCTATGAGCCTTCTCTTCTCTAGGAGAAAAGACCTAAGTCCTTCAGTCTTTCCTAATAGGGCAGGTTCTCCAGCCCTTTGATCGTCTTCGTGGCCCTCCTTTGGATCCTCTCCAGTCTGTCTGCGTCTTTTTTGAATTGTGGGGACCAGAACTGGACACAGTACTCCAGGTGCATCTTGACAAGTGCTGAGTAGAGTGGGACGACTCTATCTCTGCTAGTAATGCCCCGTGAATGAAGCCTGGGATCTGATTTGTCCCATAGCTAGCCATCAAGGGCAGTCCTAATATAGCGCTCCGATGAAGACTTTTGAACGACAAACTGCTAGAGTGACAATAGCTTGTGTGCAGAAAGAGTATGAGTTTCTTAATTTTGGAGTTTTCAATTGCTTTTCTTTTAAGTCATACAAGGAACAGTACACAACAGAAAAATTTCTCAATAGAAGTTAAAATTATTAATTAAAAGGATAATGTGGGAGTTGGCTCTTCAGTCACTATTGAAAATAAATAGGAGCTGGATGATGACTTGTCCCTTGAGACTTCAAGTTACCCTAGTTTTCCTTTTTGTTTAATGTAAAAAATGGCCCAAAAAAAAAAAAAAAATCAAGAAAGTTTGAGAAGTACCATATCCTAAATGAGACCTTATAAACTCTGTTCTCGCTGGCAGGTAATTTTACTGAAAGAAGCAACTCAGAAAATGAGAGTTTAAAGGGAGCCCCCGACCTAAACTAAACCGTAACAGTGACAATAGACCAAGTTCAAATTCATAAAAATGCAATTACCTCCCCAAGTAATGCTGTTACTCCATCTGATTCATTAACCCAGACTTTTTTTCTCTCTCCCCTGACGTAGCTTCCATATGGGCTACCGTCAACTAGATTTTGTATGCTAATAGCAGGATCCTAAAAAAAAATTAGAAAACAAAAAAATAAGAAGAAACCAGGGTACATTCCATCAATTATTATAGACTACTAGAATGTTAGGCAATAGATGTAATAATTACATAGAATAAGCAAAGAATAATAATAAATAGTTATTTATAAAATATAAAAAGTTAT
>NW_009190645.1:8531-12209 GCF_000690835.1 Fulmarus glacialis
TATAATGATAGTATTTACAAGGGAAAAAGAAATAGTTAAATGCTTACCAGTATGATAATATATTTTTGTCCATAGTTGTGCATATAAGCTGCAAAATTAGGGAGATCTCGAAACTTCACTTTGTCATAAGTAAAATCTTTCTTTTCCTCCATATAGTCAATATCAGTGATCTGAGCATCCTGAAAGAGAAGGGAGTTCAGCTTTAATATAAGAAGTGATATGTAAAGATTTTGTATATTAGTCCAACACGGTTTCTTCTGACAATTCCCATTTGTCCTATAGTGAATTTACTGTTGGGACTTTACTGCAGCCTGGCAGAAAGCATGCTGTCAGGACCACTTGCAAACAATGTACATCTCATCTCATACTTACAGCCCTAATTAATGGTACTGACACATCTTTTGTGCCTAAAAACACCTGCATTTAACATTAACAGAATTTAAATGAATGTGTATATTGGCATCCTTTCTAATAGCCCCTGGACATGTGGCTATTTCATTGCAGTTGCCTGACTTCAAGAGCTATCCCCTTAAATTCAAACATTTCTTCCTCAACTTTTAGTTTAACATTAGGGTATTTTTATTCTATTTAAGCCATCAGGCTAATGTAATCTGAAATTTAATTTTAAAAGTTAATTGTACTTTACCTTTGGATGTCAATTAAGAATAATATATGGTTCCATAATTGTCCACAGGACAAATGAAAAAAAAAATTCATGGATTAGGCAACATGAGAAGACAGATGGATATAGTTGGAAAGCATAACTGAAAAATTATTACAATAAAGTGCTCAAACATAACCTACTGTAATTAAGCCCCACCATGTCCCACATTCTGATAATGGGTCTACCGTTAAAATGCATAAAAACCTTTGACACCAGAAGCCTATATATTAGAAATTTACTAATTTAAACTGATGTGAAATGAACCAGTTGCAGAACACCATGGTCATCTCTGGGTCATTTCTCCTGCAGACCTCTGCCTTTACAGGCTTGCTGCCCTCCTCAAACCCCATACTTACATAAGGGAGTCCAATTGCTCTGTTCCTCTCCACAACTCTCTTCACCTCATCCAGAGACCCATAATTCCAACGGCTGAGCTGGAAGCCCAGGCTCCAGTAGGAGGGCAATGCTGGCAGTCCCACGAGCTGCAAGTTGAGAGCAAAAATCCCACACACACGTTCAGTGGACACTGCGTGTGTCACCTCAGTGCCCATTTCCCTAGATCCATATTCCTCAAATCTATGTGAATAATATACACTAAGCTTGAGTGTGTGAAATGAGCAGCCCACTCCCAAATGCAATATTTTTTTATGATTTTTTTTTTAATTTTAAAAATACAAATATTTTGGCACAATGACCATTCTTTAAGGTGTCACTGAAACGTAAACAGATCTCAAGAAGTACAAAAGATATCAGTGATACTTTATGACCATAAAATCATGACATATCTGTAAGCACATTATCTACCCTACAATATTGCCATATGAACAGGAATTTGTCCCTATAACAAGAGTGAGCCCCAGCAAGGAAGCGTAAATTATTCCATGTAGACCACCTTTAGCTCCAATGACCACTGTGTAAATCAGTCAGGCCATACAGACTGATGAATTTAGCAGCTACAAACTTCTTGGGCCTCGAGCTGCTGCATGGTCTCTGCTCCAGCATCTCCAGCTAAAGTAGTGCTTATGTTTCAGCTGCCAGTAACTGGCCAGCTAAAAACATCTACACCCCAGCTTAACCCCAGCTAGATATTGCTAATGACAGCAGTCACATTAGAGACATACTAAGAGCTATTCTTAGTTAAAAATATACTGAGTCATATTTTGTGTTAATAGATAACATAGTGAACACATACTGTCATACAAAGCAGGGGAAAAAAAAAAAAAACCACACCAAAAAAGCCCAAGCACTTTTAAAAATGCATAGGTACCTTCAGGTACTCCTGGACTACTTGCTCTGGAGTGTTCCCCAAGAACACGTAGAAATCAAGGATCCCACCAATGGTTCTGTAGGTCACTGCTGGAGCAGGCTGCACCACAAACTCTGCCAGACAAGAGTGCACAAAACCAATTATGAACACCAGCTAATTCTAAAACATTGTAATTTTCTAATTGATGATTAGAAAATGTGCTTAAAACAACCCACAAGAAACCCAAAACCATTAATTGAACTTGCAATGAAGGGGAAATGTATTCAGATGACTCTTTTAAATGTCCATATTTCCATTCCTTTACATCCTACAGAGAAGAGAATCAGAAGAAATTCCAATGGCTCAACGTTTTATCTTTAAATTTTTAGTACAACTTTCCAGCCTCAAGAGATGTGAAGAACTCTGTAAAGCATACCTATATGCATGCTTGTCTAAAGAGACTAGAGGACATTTAATTTCAAGTATTGCCCACTCCACATTTAGGCTCTGATTCCAGTGTCCTGCACATCTGCACAGGCTTCAGATAGGTTTCTGACCTTCAGGTTTCCAGTGCAATCTTCATGTTAACTGTGTGCAACTTACTGCTTACGTCGCATACGCTAAACACTACAGTTTTGATGCCAGTCCCATAGATCATTTAAAAAGATATTTAACTGCAATACTCAGAGCTACGGAGAAAGTTTTCTTACCCATGGCATTGCTATTCATTAAGAAAACACCAAAGGAGGCTCCAGTGCTGTCTTCCAAACACAGGAAGAAAGTTTGAACTCCATATAAGTTATGCATTGCCTTAAAGGATAAAAACAAAAAGTAAGCTGATTAAAATCTAGTAACAGTATCTGTTCTGGGGTATTTCAAAATATACCCCAGGTAGAATTTGAAACTTCTCAAAATATAGCAAGAAACAAAAATAAAAATCCTAAACAGAATCCTAAAAACGATTCTGTTTTCTCTTTCCTGGCATTCCTCTCTTTTATGAGAACATTGTCAATTAAAACAAATGTTTCCCCAAATATGTAGATAACATAAGAAAGCAGATATGATGGATCTCCAGGCAAGTCTGCATATATTGCAGTACTATTTCTGGGTAATATACATGCACATCAAGCAAACAATAGAACTTGAAAGGTGCTTTCATCACCTTTCACCATAGATTAGATTTCACATCTAATCTATATTTATATTAATCCTGCAAGGCAATCATTTTTATGTCTAATCTATGGAAATAAAAGAGTGCCTTGCTTCTTTTTTATTTCCTTTCTAATGTTTTTTTTTTCTTTTATTATTAGCAACAAAAAACGTAGAAATTTTAACAATTGTTGTAAGAGTAGTGCTTCTTCCCCTGCAAAAGAAAACTCAGAACAAATTACTGAGAAACAGAACTTGACCAATTTGAAATTAGCCTAACTTGATTCTGTCCACTGTCAGTTTAACTTAATGAGTCAACACTCAATACAGCCGTTCAGGTAAGAACTATCTTCAACCAGAGAAGACAGTGAGAAGGTGTCTCAAGGTAAGGGATACAAATTCCAAATTATTAATTAATTACATATAGTGGTCAGTGCTGGTTTTGACTGAAATAGAGTTAATTTTTTCCATAGTAGCTAGGATGGGGCTATGGTTTGGATTTGTGCTGGAAACAGTGTTGATAACACAGGGATGTTTTCGTTCCTGCTGCGCAGTGCTTACACAGAGTCAAGGCCTTCTCTGCTCCTCACCCCACCCCACCAGCGAGGAGGCTGGGGGG
>NW_009190645.1:12506-12792 GCF_000690835.1 Fulmarus glacialis
GATTCTCACCCCCATTCCACCAGGGGGGAGTGAGCGAGAGGCTGGGGGGGACTTAACCATGACAAGGTCTCTCCCCCTGGTTTCTGTTAGTATAGCTCCTATTTCAGCAAAACACTGAAGTGCTCTTTCAAAGTAAATCATGTGGGTTGTTGCTTTATGCAACTGAGGTAATAGCGACAAATAGTCTTACAATTATAAAAAAATGGATGTCCCAGAAATTGTTTCATAAAGAGATACCCATATAAACTACAGAAACAAATAACTGCTGACAGACATATTTTACCTT
>NW_009190646.1:0-3115 GCF_000690835.1 Fulmarus glacialis
AAGTACATGCTCTGGTTCTTATAGTAAGGTTCTTATGGTAAGGGACTTAATAAGTTAACTTAATAATTAAGTTCCTAAATAATTTTAAATTATTAAATATTTTAATTTCCTTAAATTATTATGGGACTATACTTTGCTGTAAGTACTATAAAGTTAGAATTATTATTTCCCATAAAAAGTCCTAAAGTTCGAATAAACTGAAAATGCATTTCTCTGAAAACATCTGAGGATACATTATACATGTGCAGTGGTTTTTAGATTAAAAACAAATGTAAAATGCCAAATCAAGCCGGTATAAAAGCTTTGTGGCTCTCTGACCTTGACGCTGCATTTTCTGGGCTGCCTGTGGCTGTTTGGCCACGTAGTTTCCTGGAATAGCGCTGGACCTAAATTCAGGTGGTGCTGGTAGCTAGAGACAAACTCCTGCCTACAGCAGAAAAATAAAGCTGATCATCCCAAATTCTAGCGGATAGATGAAGGCCTCAGAGCAGTGAGAAATTAACATTTCCAGGCTTGGAGTTCAGTGGAAAATAACAGGGTGTACCCACAGAGGAAAAGCTCATGTGGAATTGGAGGCAGGATTATTTGTTGTAAATGTAAACAACTTTTGTGTAAACAGGCTTAGAAGAATAGATAACTTAAGCAATGAGAAATGTTATAAATAAATTTAAAAAGTAAAGGAACAACTCCAGGAAGTTGTGATAAGAGGGGCACCAGGACTTGCACAGCTAGCGGAGATAAGTGCTGTAGCCAACAGGCAGTAGTAGTACACGGGACTGAACTCAGTGCATTCTTGTCCGTAATGGGAAATGGGAAACAAATAATGCGTACCTTTGTATTATTTACCTACATATACATTGAATCATAGAATCATTAAGGTTGGAAAAGACCTCTAAGATCATCGAGTCCAACCGTCAACTCAACGCCACCATGCCCACTAAACCATGTCCCTAAGCGCCTCATCTACACATCTTTTAAATACTTCCAGGTTTGGTGACTCAACCACTTCCCTGGGCAGCCTGTTCCAAGGCCTGACCACTCTTTCAGTAAAGAAATTTTTCCTAATGTCCAGTCTAAACCTCCCTTGGCGCAACTTGAGGCTATTTGGTGGTTGGACTCGATGACACGCTTCTCTGGACGCGCTCCAGCACCTCAATGTCCTTCTTGTAGTGAGGGGCCCAAAACTGAACGCAGTATTCAAGGTGCAGCCATGTAATGAATCATCCACGGAAACAGAGAGGATGTAATTGAAGGTCCATTTGTACTTGCTTGTGTTGCTCTTATAGTTGGGTTGCCCTCAGTCTTAACACAAAGTTATTCATTCTATAAGAATTTTTCATTATACTCCTCCCTGTGTGCTTATTTAAAGTGCGTTGCAGTACAATCTGACATGCCCTTGGATGTCCCGTCAATATCTAGTGTCAGCACTTGCCCACCCTGGGCAGACCGGCTCATATTTTATCAAAATGGCAACGCCCAGGATAGGTGTCTACTCCAATTCTATACCAAGCTCCTAATCCATTCCCATAGCGACCCATAGGACTGGAAATGGAGCCCCAAAAAGGTTGTTTTACTCATCATTATGTCTTATCCTTATTTTGAGGACCAGTCTACTATTCTTACTTTCATCTGCTTTAGTGCTCTGTCACACTCACAGGCTGACAGCCATTCCTAACTCTGCCTTGGGCTCCAGATCTTGATCCAACTTTAATATGTACCAAGCCACAATTTGTACACAACTTTGTGCCTAATACGACTTTATCTTGATTTTAGGTCATTAACCAACATTCATTCTAAACTGTACTTACCATGCCAGCCAAAATGTTACCTGTATTAGACAGACTTGGTCTAACCTTAACTAGAGCCCTGGTCCACAACTTGACCCAAATACTATACGCGATTTTGAGTTTTAAAACTGGACCGTGTGATAGCCTTGAACCCCCTGGGAGGTCCCAATGGTGATATATCTCCTAAATTAACCCCTCATCTAACCAGATCTCATTTTAACAAGACTGAACTACCTATGACCCTACCTTTGGCAGAGAATCTGGTCACTGAGGTGGAGCTGAGGGCCAGGGGTGCCACAGCAGGTCAGGCCTAAGCGATGGTCATCCTGCTTTGCCTAAGGGAACTGAATGTCCAAGAGGAGGAACAGTACAGAATTTATGCGCTGGGATTGCACCCAGCTGTCTCTGCCAAGGCACGAAGCCCTGCCAGACTCTGTGTATTGGGTAACACAGAGCTGCAAGCCTCACCAGATGTCCTGGTTTCGGCTGGAATAGAGTTAAATTTCTTCCTAGTGCTGTGTTTTGGATTTAGTATGAGAAGAATGTTGATAACACACTGATGTTTTCAGTTGTTGCTAAGTACCTTGTCAAGGACAACTATCCTCTGTTACCAAGCTAGGCTGGGAGAAGGGAGCACAGCCAGGACAGCTATCCCAGCTGGCCAATGGGGTATTCCATACCATGTGATGTCATGCCCAGTATATGAATGGTAGGCGTGATCCAGGAAGTAGCGATCATTACTTGGTTATCAGTCAGTGCGGGTGGTGAGCAATTGCATTGTGCATCACTCATTTTGTATATCTATCATTTGGATATTAAGAAAAACTTCTTTACTGAAAGAGTAGTCAGGCCTTGGAACAGGCTGCCCAGGGAAGTGGTTGACTCACCAACCCTGGAAGTATTTAAAAGATGTGTAGATGAGGTGCTTAGGGACATGGTTTAGTGGGCATGGTGGCGTTGAGTTGACGGTTGGACTCGATGATCTTAGAGGTCTTTTCCGACCTTAATGATTCTATGATTCAATGATTATTGTTATTATTTTCCCTTTCTGTTCTATTAAACTGTCTTTATCCTAACCCATGAGTTTTTCTCACTCTTACCCTTCCGATTCTCTCCCCGTCCCACTGGGGGGGACAGGGGAGTGAGCGAGCGGCTGCGTAGTATTTGGCTGCCTGCCAGGGTAAAACACCACAGTCCTTTTTGGCACCCAACCTGGGGCTCGGTGTGTTAAGGCAAAATTGTTATAAGCATTCATTATATTGATTGGTCACAAAATTGATTTATTGGCTCTCAAAGTTCTGGGGCTGGCTCTCAATGTTGGGTTATGT
>NW_009190647.1:0-7768 GCF_000690835.1 Fulmarus glacialis
TAATGATTCTATGATTCTATGATTAGAAACTGAAGTTACTTATCTGTAGAGGAAATTGAGCAAGGAGGCATGGATATAGTAGAGTAGCGGGGCTACTTCATTAAGGTGCGAGAGACTCAAATTCATTTCCTTACTCTGCTTAGTGCTGAGCAGTGATTTGAATGTTAGTTCTGCCACCTGAATGTTTTCCAAAGTAATCTTTCATCTAAAATGAATGACTTCATTGATATAGCCTGTCAGATCTCCATTTTCTCTGGCCTTGTGGTAAGTAAGAGGGAGACTACAGCTTTAATTCCTCATCCTTTGCATTTGAATCTAATGGTTGCCTTGGTTTTTTTCGGTATGGACTTTGCATCTGTCTTCAAAACTTTTTTCTATGACAGACTTTGAAAGATGTGATTTTTCACCTGGTTTGGAAGAAAAAGCTTTCAGACACTATATATTTTGAAGGCATTTCCTGCCCATCTGTAACCTAGAAATACCTAGAGCTATCCCTAAAATAATGTATGACATAGTAAAGATGAAAAGTTTTTATTAATCCCAGATGAGTAAGCTTTCTTTATTTATTATCCCCTTTCTAGAGGATGAGCTGTTATGCTTGCGTTTATTTAAATAACCATCTCAGAGACTTTAAAACCCTGAGGTGGGGGATATTTGTGTGAAGGCTCTTCACATCCAGAGGTAATCCTTTGTGGAGGTATCATATCTGTAAACAGTAAGAGTAAATCCAGGCAGTCCCAAATATGTGAGGGAAGCAGTTACAGGGAGTTAGCATGAGCTACAATGTGGTTCTGTCAAAGAATCAGTAGCTGAAGCAATGGGTCAGAAAACAGATGTGTATGATATTTTGGGGGGAGTAGGAAGGGTCTGTGAGACTACAGATATTAAAGAGCTTTTCTATTAATGTGTTTGTATTTGAAATATTTAATTCATTAATTAAAAATCAAATCAAATTAATGTTTATGTTTGTTAGCCCAGACTATCTTTTCCCTATAGAAAAACTCCATGTGCAGACTTCATGTTATCCGTTATGACTAAATCAGTCCTGCAAAGATCTTAAATACTCTGAAAGATGAGTTTTCAGTGTGTTGTGCCATTCACTCAAAAGTACTCAGCAGTTTTGGCCTTAATCTCTCAAGCCTCCACTTCGCAGTACATTGCATGGTGCAGAGGAAAAGCCACTAATTCACACACGCACTTGTATAACCTTTAAACCAAAGTGTTAATTGAATAAAGTGACTGTGGGGAGCTAGTATGCACCAAATTGATCCCTCATTGAATTAATTCTACTTCATAAATAAAATTTAGTCTTAAAGGGGGATAAAAATGACAAGGGCAGTAAACCCAGATAATACCTTCAATTTAAACTCTCCTAATACCTAGCTGTTGTGTGAAAGTCAATTAGTCATCATCAGACATATTTTCTCAAAATATTCCCGTTGGAAAATATATTTAAAAGATAACTGTGATGGGCATGTGGTATCAACAGATGGATGTTATTTTTCAAAAACAGTACTTGCAAGTGCTATGGGAAAGAGCTTGATGAATACCATAGGTCAACATTTTATAGTGAATTTCATACAAAAGTGGAGTTTAGAGAAGAGATCTTTACTCAAAATATTTCAGAAAAAGGGGAGAGTTCTCTTTTTTTTTTCATTTTTTCTCCCATCCATTTCTATTTTTAAATGTTATTTTACTGTTTAGAATAGATATGTTGAAGAATCTATGCACACGTGCCCAGTACAATATAATAAATAAATAAATAAAAACTAAAAAAAGCAAACCTTGCCCCAGATACACTAGAAAGTAGAAATTTAATGTTATTTTCATTTGAATAAAGAACATTTTCCATTTATCCTTTTATCTCTGCAGCTCAGAATTAAACTCAATGTCATCCATACATTCACAGTCCATAATGTTTTGATGCACAAACAGTAGACAGCAGCTGCACAAGGTCCAGGTCTCTCCCTTCTATGGTTTGAGACAAGATCCGGATCAGCTGCTTAGATGTCTTCATCTTAGATGTTCCCTGTCTTAAAAATGAGGTACCTATTGGCAAAAGGAGTTGGCATTCAACATAATTACACTAGAACATAGATTCTATATTAAGTGTCAGGCATCTTACAAGTGGCCTTGTAACTCAATTTTCCTATGCAATTCGGTGGGTTCCTTCCTTCTCTAGACCCTCATGACCAGCCAGAGGGCATGGATCTCAGTTATAATCTGCTGACAAGATGCCTCAGGTATTTCCAAAGTTGTGAGAAGCAGTAGCATGACTCAACAACTGAGCGATGCATGCTAGGCTTATTGAAAGGTGACTTTCTAGTAGCAGAATGTCATCAAAGGCCTTCTCCCTTATGTATGACGGGTTCATCACCCATCCGTCTGTGCCTATGGGCTCTGTCCTTGTGGCCAGACATACAGAATGCCCTAAGTAGGGTGGCAATGTCAGAGTCCACTTAAATATTTGACAAAAGAGGCTCATAGTCTCTGAAGACTGACCTAAAATACTTCATACTGAACAGGAAAACACCTGGCTCTATTCAAAGCAGTGAACTGACTCTTCTCAGCTATCTGGTCTTGTTTGTCTTAGTCAAGATTATTATACAGCTTCATTTTTGTAAAACCTTGGTGGATCCATATGAACAGGCTCCAAACTTTTTACACCAACCCCAAAAAGGAGCTTCTCCCAGCTGTTTTTTATAGTCATCTTATGATTGAGCACTTACTAAGAATGTATGAGACTTAAGTTTGATTACTTTGCCTGCCTGCCTCAAACACATACATATTTTCTTGACAGTGAACTAAACATCAGGTTAGGTCCTCTCTGCAGGACAGAAGGAAGATGCCCTTTAATCACTTTACCAAAGGAAAGACACTGTAGGAAATGTCATGAGATCAGAAGGACACAATTTATAAGGGAGCATCAAAGAACCACAATGATCAGAGAGCACTTTTCCACTCTTTCATTCAGAAGAAGGGAAACATGATTTTGACTTTGCTCACCACATCTTTTCCAGTTGTAATGGGAACCTAGATAGTTAGATTAGATGTAGAAAGTGGCTCTTCATTTCATCCTAATGATTCCTACTTTTGGGGATTTGCTGTCTCCTAGTTTCACCTGGAGACAACGTGGTTTCCCTCTTTCCGTATAATGAATTCTGCAACTTGCTTTCTGATTAGGGTATTCTTTAGAGGAACAAGAACTACAGGTCTGATTCTTGTTAATTAAAAGAAGGTACTGAACATGAGTATTTTGGGTTTGATGAACCACCCCTAAGTTAGAGAGGGGCCGAATGACACAAACTGTGCCAGCAGTAGCATCTCTTCATTTTGATGGACGTTTGATGGAACAAGAGCTGCTGGACTGCAATAGACAATCCCCAGGAATCCCTTCTGAGCTGGTGCTCTCAATTTAGGGATCTCAACCCCTTATCTCTGGCTCAATTTCTGATCTGGCTGTGCATGTGCCTCAGCTTAGCTGCTTGCAGAACTACGTAACCTAAACTCGCACAGCTCTTTTTCCTTTTTATCTCCATATTAGCTGTAGGTCATACAGATGATATTTTTGTGAAATTTCAGCCAGACTTTTGACTTAAATGAGCAATGACTTCACCTTTACCTCTGTTTTTTCAAGTTCCTGGAATAAGGGAGATATTTATGAGTTGGGCCAAATTCTGACCTCACTTATTTGGACATAAAACTAGACCAAATCCATTGACCTACTTTTGACCAGGATAAACAGAGCTGAATGCTAGCTGATATGGACAAAAAATAAACACCATACTTTATAAAACAAAATACAAAAATTCATACAGTGATAAGTACACTCAATACATATTTTATAAATATGCTATAAATCTGGTTAGGCAGAAAGAAAGACCCAGAAATGGTGTGCACAGACATACAGAAATTCAAAGGAATTAAGAGAATGAAGAGAAGGTGGATCTAAGTGAATAATTCTCAGCAAAACAATTATTTATATAATTTTACTTTGTTAATGAGCTGTTTATGAGAAGACCCTAAAACCATCTGATATATTTGGTATCAAATAAAATAAAATTTAAAAAAAATCAGAAAACATTTCCCTTATTTAAAAAACGGATTAAATGTTTGGTGCGAATATTCACACAATGTAATTTGTTTCTAGCTGGTAAGATGCAAAGTTGACAGCTATAGAACTGGATGCAGACAGAGGAAGAAAAAGGTAAGGACAACAGCAGGACATGAAAGGCAATCAGTGGGCAGAAATAGTGAGAAGAACTGGAAATAAAGGCTTAGCCTTTATTAGCCTTTCTGTGAATCTTGCCTTGCTTTTAATATCTCTATATTCTTACTGGATTTCAAGGAAAATTGAACAACAGAACAAAGACTGAATCCGATGTACTTTATTGGGCGGTTTTACGTTCTTCTTTGATTCAGAGTGATATATTATGTTGATTTAAGACAACCATTATGAACATCTAATATTCTCCATATATTGTAGAAAATATCCAGTATTGTATGAAATATTCTTTTTTGGTTATTATTGCCATTTTTTCTGTACAGTTAAATGTGGATATTATCACAAAGTAAAGTTGACAGAATTATAAATAGAGATGAACAGCAAAAGTATTTTTAATTTGCCAAGGAATTTTGTGATAGGCCTTTTTTTTTTATTTTACTGGAATATAGAATCAAGAAATGCCCATTAAAATAAAGGACTGGAAAAAAATAAAGTGTAGCCATTACAATTTTTTTTTTCCCTGTAGGAAATCTTAATAATAACAATTGCCTTATTCTGATCTGGGAATTTCTAATAAAACAAAAAAATTAAAAATGAGAAAAAGTAAGTATTTCACATTCACTAACAACTGATCAAGCTCCACTTTTTTTTTCTTTCTAAGGGAGCTTTGTCAAAAAGTTTTACTTTCAAAGAATCACAGCTTTCTTATTTTATTGTAAACTTTCTGCACAGTTCCAGTCGCAAACTTATTTGACTAAGTTCATTTCTTCACTGTAGTAAATACTTCTAAGATCTTTTTCCTCCTATCTTATCCAGGTTGAAGAAAGGAACAAAGATTAAATAAGGCATTGTGATCCAATTATCATGATCATTCTCCTAAAGGAGGCAAAAGAATGGCTGTAGTATATGCAAGTATAGCCTGAACACCTGGAAAGGTGCCTCCACTTGTTTAACTGGCCAGAGGAGAGGCAGAGGTTGCCTCCATTCTGTGTGCAAGGAGAAGGAGGACACGTGTTTCCAGCCCATCCATATGTAGAAAAGTTTGGGAAAATGCTTGGTTATCCTAATGCTGTAGTTTATCCTAGGATACAATTCAGAAATCAAGCTGGTTTGGCTTTTTTTTTTTTTTTAATCCTCACTTGAGTTTAACTCATTCATTTCATTTCCAAGCACATTCTTTTCATTTTAGAATTTTGTTGTAAAGGTAACAAAAACTGTGTGGCATAAAACATCAGGACCCAAATCTCTCACCTTGTGTCTCCTCTGTGAGCTATGGGAGTGCATACAATTAGGAAACAGAATTGGAATACCTCCATCAACACAGTATTGGTGTTTTAAAATCCGTTTTTGTCTTCAGCAGTTTTTATTTATCATATTGGACTACAGCCCAGATACTCAAAGGTCTTTGAGTATGCGACACCCATTGATTTCACAGCAAATAGTTGTTTTCAATAACCCTGAAATCCCTTTTGAAAAATAGGGGCCTTGTTCCTGCCAGAGCCAGGTCTCTGTAGGACAGCAAGAATCCCAAAGCTCAACAAGCTTTGCATAAGTTCTGCAGGGTTTTGTTGTTTCAGAGCAATAACCTTTAGCTTTATCACAGCTCCTTTAGGAAGTGCTTTCCAGGCATACACTCTCCTGGGTGCCAATTGGCTTACACTCTTCATTATTCTGCTGCTATGGAGTAAAAATGCAATTCATCCATTCTTAAAGAGTCCTATTTTGACACAAGCTCATAGAGTTTCAGTTGGCTGAATCCACTTCCTTTTTCTTTTCTTCATATAGAGTGTGGTAAAATTGAGTGTCTGTTTGGTCTAGGGAGCTGAGGAAGTCACTTCAAGGACTTTCACTGTTCATGCAGATAAAAGGGATTTTTTTTTTTTTTAAACAAGATTGGAAAACTCTGCCTTATGGCAAACAACTGGTACTGAGGTGACCCTCAGACATTGGCTTATGAAGAAGGAAGTGTGTTCTTTTAGCAGAGTACATGCAGACTGGCTTTCTGATAGTATGAATGACATATTAAAGTTTCTCTTTATCTCCTACAGCCACTGAACTCCCTTCTTCAAACAACTTACTAAAAATGTTGACCAATGTCTCTAAAGTAGTATATGCCACCCAACTTGTCATGGGTGGTCCTACTTCTCACTTATAGCTGTGCATGGATCACCAGGGCTTTGGTACCACTGGTATTATTCAAACCTTTACTCTTCAGTGGTGGCACATCAAGGGTGTTGACTCAGTCAGTCACTGTTCATTTTATTTAATGCAAAGTCATATAGTATGTTACTCACAGCCTGTGATTTTGCATCTTGTGTCACTCCTGTTCATAATAGCCAGGAACTATTATTTCCATGGGAAATCACAGCAGCAAAAAACTGACATCTCTCTTGTTCTTGCTCTACTCTTCAGAGCATTATAATTTTCTGATAACATGGAGGATGACACACCATGACATTTTCCAAAAGCCACAGGGAAACAAGTTCTCATCAATCAATGATATTCTTCTCCTCTTTTTTTCCTGACCCTATATATATTTCCTCACACAGATACAAAGACCCTGAAATATAAGCCAGAAATTCCCCAAAGCAGTGAATAGGAACCATTATAATCCTGCATTCTTAGACATGATTACAAAATTAGGTACTTCAGCTCAGATTGGACTCCATGAATTAGTTTTGGCTTTTTATAGATAGGGAATGGTAAGAAATGTGGGCTTTGCCTCAAACACTTTACAGTCTAAGACCTTGACTGAGCAAACCTTCAGGTTGCTTTTTGGGTATTTTTGTTTGTTTGTTTGTTTACTTTTTTTTTTTTTACCAGTTTGCATCCTTTTTTTCTCATTGACTCTGGATTTTTACAGTTCCCTTCAATCCTCACAATATTTCAATCTCTGCCCTTTAAGGCCCTCTTGATCTTTTGTCCATGCAGAGTAACCTCATTTCTGTTTGCTTGTCAGTTCATTGATGGATCTTTTGCTCCAGAGACTGGACTCCCATCTGCATCTCTGGACCACAGTTGTCCTGTTACTCTCTTCTCCAGTGTGTCCCAGCAGTCAATCTTCTCTGCCGCGTTAGCCCTCTGGATCCAGGCTTCAGGTGTGTTCTGTGTCTTTGTTCTTCCTGAAAGCTCCTTGAAGAACTCTACGTTAAACCTAAAACAAGCTACTGCCAAGTGAGACAGCTAACCTTAGTATTAATGGCCAGACCTTCAGCCATTGATATCAACGAAGCTAAAATAATTGCACCATCTGATAACCTGGCTTGTTACATCTTAGACAGAAAGGCAAGCTGTTTACCACATTTTGTTGTTTTTCTCTCCTTCAAGACATGAGTGACTTAACAACATGTGAAACACCTGTAGACTTAGAATCATAGAATCATAGAATCATTAAGGTTGGAAAAGACCTCTAAGATCATCGAGTCCAACCGTTAACCCAACACCACCATGCCCACTAAACCATGTCCCTAAGCACCTCATCTACACGTCTTTTAAATACTTCCAGGGATGGGGACTCCACCACTTCCCTGGGCAGCCTGTTCC
>NW_009190647.1:8025-17066 GCF_000690835.1 Fulmarus glacialis
CTTGTTCTCCAGACCCTTCACCAGCTTCGTTGCCCTTCTCTGGACACACTCCAGCACCTCAATGGCCTTCTTGGAGTGAGGGGCCCAAAACTGAACACAGAATTCAAGGTGCGGCCTCACCAGGGCCGAGTACAGGGGCACGATCACTCCCTCCTCCTGCTGGCCACACTAGTTCTGATCCAGGCCAGGATGCCGTTGGCCTTCTTGGCCACCTGGGCACACTGCCGGCTCATGTTCAGCCGGCTGTCAACCAGCACCCCCAGGTCCTTTTCCTCTGGGCAGCTTTTTACTTGTCACATCCTCTACTCTTTCTGCAGTATATATTGGCAGTTCTGACCTTAACTTTACCTCAACAAGTGGGACACGCAAGGGAAGACGTTTCAGCGATTCCTACACTTGTGCTTCTCAATCAAGGGATGATGAAACTTAGAGTTACTGGAAAGTTGGAACTAATCCCCCTGTTACCACAGTTTCTATCATCCAAAAGATTTTGGAACTTAATGTTTATGATGATTAACTTTCAGAGAATGATGCTGGGCTTTGGCAGAAATTTCCTGTTGAATGTTTTCATTCCCTGCCAAAGTGTTAAAATTACGATTTTTCAGAAAGATTGCAAGAAAGCAGGAGTGGAGACTCTATGGGAGGCTATAGATCCCATCACTAGATTGGTCTACAGAATAATCAAAGCTATTTCTGGAGATCAGTGATCCTAAAGAAGATCTACTAGAAACAAAATAAGGTCAAGATTTTCAAGGCCCACCAAGGAATTAATATTAACAACGGAAATCCGACATCAAAAATCCCCAAGACGCCCTGGGTTACCTCTGTGTAAATGTCAATTCCTCTTAAATATATTTTATCTCCATTCATCTTTCTTCAGTAGGGCATGCTGTATGTCAGTGAGTGTTTTTGGTTCTGATGAATAAAGCAGAAAACACTGCAGCTTCAAAGGAAGAATGGATCATAGGACAGGAAAGGACCTCTTAGGCAATGAGATTATTCCCCTGCCATCAGAGGCATATGCATCCAAATCATGCACCCTCACTAACAGCATAAGCTACATTCTTATTTAAACTTTAAAAAATACTGCTATCTAAGTTTCCAAAAGTATAGTCTAAGCCAGAACAGGCTGAAATACCCTCTAAACACCCTTGTTTTCCTCATTGGCTAGATAATTTAAATAGAGATTAAAATGACTGGAGGTACCTAGAAGATTAGCATAGACTAATTACCTAATTTTTAGATGGTCAAACTTACTGGTCATGAAAATGATGTCATAAGTTTTTTTATCCAAACTCTTAATAGAAAGCTAGTTCAGAAGTTCATTCCTTAGATGGACTGAAATCCTTCTTATACTTTATAGCCTGTTTTTTGTGGTTGTTTTTTTTTTTTTTTTTACTTTTAGTTTTTAAAAAATATTTATCAACACTCCAGACAATCATAATTTTAATCCTGAATCCCTTCATAAAAATGGCTTTAAACTCTTCCACATCCTTCACCTGGCATCCTGGCATCTAGCCTTTATTGCAACTGAAGCACTATAGTTTCATCAAAACCATTTTGTCACATTATAGTTTTGCATTTTATCAGCAATGAAGCTATCCATTAAAAAAATTGGTCCATATTTAAGAACATATTTGCATATTTATAGAGTTACTAAAGGAAGAACTGGCAAGACAGTGGTGATGGGATGGAGAAGATGATAGCTTACTGATGCTGCAAGGACCTGCACCCAGTATCTTCGTATCAGTAGATAAAATCATGGCCCACATGGCTCACCTAGCAGCATATTCCATCCCAGTTTGAGAAACAAAAGGCAAAGTCAGAACCACCACCTCCTCGTCTGTTGGCAAGATGAATATCCTCCTGCTTGTTCTGCGTGCAACCGCAGTCACCTGCCTCACCAGAGATTCAGAAGCAGATTATAATGTTCACACCCAGTCTCAGCTCAGTACTGTGTGCATAGTTATATCTGCTGTATTCCGAAGCAGAAATTCTGCATTTTCCCAAAAGTGGCATTGCTCAATGATTAAGATGGATGAGGAGATAATTTTCCAGGTGAGTTTGTCACTCTCTTATTACAGTATAGGTAGCAGAAGGTGGTTTGCAAACAGAGGAGATTTATGATGTGAAGACGTCTTTCTCTTTAAGGAACTTGCACTAAAACCTACGTGTTAAAACCAGTTGATGAGAAGGCGGCATGTGAGATATGCCCAGCCACCATTCTCCCTCATAAACTCTTTCTTTTGATGTTTATTAACTTCGCTGTTATATTACAGACTCCTTGTGGTTCTCAGCTGTAAATCAAAGTTCTACTTAATCACCACCTAAGAACACCCCAGAGAGTTTCCCTGATGTGTGATGACAAGCAGCAGTTTATCCAAAGCTGCAGATCACCTCATGTACATCGTGGCACCTGAGAGATTTGGAAGTAAGGAGCATAAAAAGTAAAACTTAAAAGCTATCAATAAGAATTGGCGGTGAATCAAAATCGCTTTGAAATCAGCAGAGTTTTGTGGTAAGTTCAGCCAGCCTTTGATCAGGTTTCTGAAAACAAAGCAAGATGATGTGTTAATGTTTGAAAATTGTTTTGACATTTCCTGGCTAATTGTAAGGAATAGATTCATTGTAATGTTATTGAAGGTAAGTGCTTTCAGTGATCATCGATATGGCCTATATGTTTTTTTCACATGGAATTATTACTGACTAGTTGTCTGTGGATAAAATAAGAACTGGATTCCCTTCTTGGCTCTGTCCCTGGCTTCCTGGACAAATTCTTTAATCATTATTCTGTGCCTCAACATCCCAATTCATGAAATGGAATAATCGATGGTGGTGACTACTTTGAGGTATATTTATTAAAAGCACTATGAAGAAGCTAGTCCGTACTGTTAAATTGATGGGGAAATCTGCTCAAAAAATCACAATAGATGTCTCTAAACATCCTACATATATAATTTATTTCATTCTGTAGCAAGAAGGCAAAACAAGCAGGCAGTTATTAGTGAGGATGAAATTACTCAACTGAATCATGTGCTAAATTCTCCTTGATGACAACTGGTTGATAAGACTTCCAGTTCTCTGGCAAACATAAACAGTATTTTCCTTGCATCTGCCTTCTGAAAAACAGGGAATGGAATAGCCCAGAGTAGTTGGTGACACTAGGTAATGAGTACCAAATATCATGATAGTGTGTGTGTATGTATACGAATTCAACACTCTGGAACCATGTTTCAGAATATTGGCTGATAAATGCCAAACAAATAAACGTTCTCTGCATTTCGTGCAAAATCTTCTTTCCAGTCCAAAATCTCAAGGTCATGGTCAAATTTCCAAAGGGAAATTTGCAAGTTACAAGATAATCACATGTGCTAAGGAAACCATTCTTTTTCCAACCACGACATCCTATCTTAGTGTAATTGGCTACCTTGCTTCTACTCTGTTACCATTATTTAATGACCAAACAGCATGTGGAAATGTTTTATCATCATGATTTAAAATTACATTTTTACTGAAATTCTGTAATGAAAGATGAGCTACGTGGAGCTTGTTTCATGTATAGTCATTTAAACAGAGAACCATACACCTGGATAACTATTAACAAGTTTTTAGTTGGCTTGTTCTCCCTGACTTTGTTGTTGTTGTTGATTAAAAGAAACTATACACTTTGTCCTGTATAGAAAGGAAGAAGAACTATCTGATCATGACACTGGTTCAATAAAACTGACCTCCATTCTCAATTCAGCAGCATTCTTGGGTGAGCCATTTAAATTGCTCTCTGCCTAAAATTTCTATCATAGAAAATATGGATGACAGTTCCCAGACAACGAATGATCGGTGTAACCCCACATTGCTTGAGGTTCATTAAAAAACTCATCACCAGTAGATATAGAACATCAAAGTCCTCTGTGTCCGTTTGTTCTCTGTTTCAGTATTGCACGGATGAAAGACAGTAATACCGGTAAAAATAAGGTAGAACCAGCCCCTGAATACAGGATAAATTTTCCCTGTTTTCAGAGGTGAATCCTATGAATCATCTGAGATCCACATAGCTCCTAAGCAAACAAAGCCTGTGTTTATTTAGAACTTGGTCCAAGTTTACCGCAGGGATTTTGAATATTGATAAACTTCAGGTTTGTAACAAAAGGAAAGGTCAATATCTTTCACACTCCACATAACATCTATCTATGGATTAGTAGGAATAGCTTATTATATTGGAGAGCTAAGAATAATGCAAAATGCATAACCAGTGCCCAAATATCTTCAAAGCCAAGTTCTCAGACATTTTTCAGCCAGATTCTGATTTTGCTTACAGTTAGTCCCACATATATTCACGCATGGACCTATATCTGTTTTCCTAATTGAGAACTACGAATACCTCAGTATGGGCAGGTGTGTTTCAATCCCTGCAAACCTGGAAACCATGATCCTCTGTTTGTTTGTTTCCAGTCTGTCCTAGTTATTTTATATGCCTATTTTTATAATATTTAAGTGGGAAAAAAATATCCATGCTCAAAGCTTTCTAAGTCTGTGGAAAAATGCCACTAGTGATTCAATCTCTATGGCTTAAGCTTATCTAGTGTCCCAGTGTGTAAATCTCCTATCTTCATTGTATTGTGCAGTGCTTTATCCATGCAAATCTCTCCGTCATCCCCCTCTCACAGCTAAGTAATTGCTGCATCCAAAGCCAATACAAATATGAACAATTACAGTGTGCTTAGGTCTGTCACGTCTCCCTAAATACCCCTTTCAGGACCGTTTTCTAAATCATTCCAGCAAAGCTCTGTGGACACCTTGCTTATGAAATGCTACCTCATTCCATTGTTTTAGGGAACTTTGCTTGATCTATGCAGCTGCAGGGGTATTATTAAGGAAGCGTAAGTCATGCTTTTGAGAGGGATGAGCTGATTTCCTGAGGTGTGCATGGGTTTGCATAGACAACTATAGAGAAGAGTCCGGCAGAGCACTGGTAGAATCAAAGTGCTCTTATTTTCCATGTCTCTTGCTTTTCTGGACAGCTCAGGGCCAACAGAATGAAAAGTTGTGTTGACAATTGTACATCTCCTTCATCTCCCATCTGACTAGCTGGAACTCCTTGTGTCCCATCTGGGTCCTTCAGTCACTGGTTTTGCACGTGCCATTGTACATGGTTACAGCACCACCTTAGACAGTTGTCCATTTATTATGTGCTGAAAGTCCATTAGTATTGCCGCAAATTCTGCCTCCTGGGCTTATGGTTATATCTAGCCCAATAGATTATTTTATTGTTATTATTTTTCCTTCCTTTTAGTCTGTAAATATTTTGAAGAAAAAATTACCTCCTTTTTTCACAGTCTGAAGAATGTGTCCCCTACATCCATGTCAGTGGTAAAATGTATAGAATGTTGTATGCCAAACGTAGGTTCAGCTCTAATTCTCTCTAATTCTAAAGTCATGCTAAAAATGCTTCTGTTCTGCTTAGTTAACTGATAGTCTGGTGAAACTAGAAGCATTATGTTGTGCTAGCCATATTGTCTCCTAGTGTGCTATTAGCTAACGATGCCAGTCTTAATTACAGCAGCCTGATAAGGTGCCTACACTCAGGACAAACATTAGATCATCACAGCACTGCAAAAATGTTTATTTCCAGTAAATTAAGAATAAGTGTTCCCTGTCTAAGATGAATTGCTCTTTCTAGATAATATATCTATGGAATATTACCTGCACTCTTGCTGTTTGAATGCACAAGTTATATCTATATGACTAAACTAAATAGATTCAAACCATACACTGGCACTGAAATCTGTCAGGACAGAACTTCCTATTTTCAAGTTGTTAAACTTTTAGACTTCAAACACAGTGCCCACACACAAGCTGCCTACTGGGAATAGTACCTGGCCTGTACTACCTCCCAGAACTGTATGGTGAGAATGCAATTTGGCCTGGGTCAAACTGCACCAGGCATCGCAGTTGCCACGAAAAGGAAGGTACCCTGATACTCTGTCACTGACTAGCCATACGGGTATAGGTATAGGAGGAGTTTGTGCATGAGAGCACAGTTGCCAACTCTGGGCAGTAGATTTCTTGCTGTATTTTAAAGCTTGTAAAACAGACAGGTATAACTTATTGACAAACACTAACTTCACTATCTCACTGAAAATTAAAGAAACCTTGATGAAAGTCAGATATGTAAAGCCATTAGAAGAGAGGATTTACTTCAGAATTGTCATGTTCGCTGTAATAGATGTGTTAATGATAGCAATGGTATGTTTTCACTCTTGTCATGATGTTTGAGGTGATGTGCATTACTGTATCATGACAATGTTTTTCATTCTATATAGTGCAAAGACAAATGCAGTTCCTATTCCAAACATTTCACTAATGCTAATATTTTAAAAGGAACTACAAGAAAGTCATTGCCCATTTCTCACTGATAATGGGGTTTGCAGATTCTGCAGCTATTTCTCACACTGCCTGAGTATTTTTCCTTCATAAAGGTAAGTAAATTTTTGGTCTGCTTTATTTACACCAGAAGAGGTCTGAGCTCTCAAGAAAAACAGAAAGAAAGAAATTTGTCTCAAAAAAATCAAGTTTGATGGCTACACTTCTGGTAGCGCTTTAATCCAATTAATTCACTATGGAAATACTGTTCTATATACACTAGCTCTGAACACCAGTGGTGGTAAAATTAGTGTGTCAAACAGTGCCAAAGAGTGTTTCTAGATAAGGAAATACAATTGTTAATATTATTAAAATGCATCCTGTGACGGTGTTGAACTGTGCCAGCTAGCAGTCTCCCCAAAACTGTTGGGCATAGTTTGGGAGTTAAGACGGGCCAGGAATCATTCCCTGAATACAATTTGCATGTGGCCATGTGGTTTTAGAGACTAAGATAATTTACAGCATTAGTGGAAGACATCGCATGCCAACTGGCCTCAGAACCAGAGAACAGCCCTGGCAGATCTAGCATAGGAGTCCAGTCCTAGCCAGCGTGGACGAGGACAGCCGTACACACACTTCTACTCGTGTGACCCAACGCTGGCATCACTCTGTGCTGCAATTAGCAGGGTGGGAGAGAGGGGAAGAACTACCGCTTTTCTCATTGCCCTGTTTGCTGGTGAAACTGGGTTTGAATTTGATAAGGCACTGCTGGTACCTCACCTGCATACTTGGCCATATCTTCTGGCCATATCTTCTACTACAATATTTCCTGCTCTTTGTTCTGAGCAAATTGTTTGGAATTTTCTTCCTCTTCATTCTCCTTTATTTTCTTTGAGATGTGAGTCAATATGGGGGCAGTAAATAAGGATAAAAAGCCAGGGTATGGAGAGGAAACATTCTTCAAAATTAAGTTCAAATAAGGTAAATCCCAAGAAGCATCACATGTTTATGTCAGTGCAGCAATGATAGCTACTGGCTGCATATCTGCCCAGGAAGCATAGTCCTCCTTATCCCATATCTAATGAGCACTTTCTGTATCTCTGTCATGTCTTGAAATATCATGTTCCCTTTCTAAGTGTAAACCGTTTTTATGGTCTTTCTGGAGCTACCAAGCAGTACTTCAACCTAACCAGAAGAGAAGGAGCCTTGCCAGCACTAATTAATCACCCCGGTAGAAGTTGTTTTCAGAATATGACACTGCCTTTGTTAATAGCATTTAGGAAAAGCTGTCTGGAATTACTGTCACCATGTTAATTTTTGACAAATTACCTCAGGATCTTGGTCAGCCTACTCTGGCAGCTGGATCTTACTGAGAAGGCAATGACTAGCTCAAGTCTGGCTTTAACACCCACCCTCAAGTCAGGACCACTCACTGACACAAGGAAGCGGGGGTCTGTTAGTGACAGTAAAAGGAACACAGCTGAGAGATGAAGCATTGTCAGTACTAGCAACAACATTGATGCAGTAGACAAGATGGATACTTAAAGTCACATGTTATAATCTGACTGACACACCTGGACTAGTCCAGTTGACGTGCTTACTCCATCAATTTTGTGACACTGCTTTATATTTAGTATAGTCTGATGAATACGAATATTACAAGTGTGAATGTTACCTTCATTACAATAAATCTTCCAATTTCATATCAGAGTTTTTCTATTAGTATTTTTATTCAAATATTCAGTCCAATATGTAACTTCAAAATATAAAATATATGTTATGCTAGTGTATGATCTTGGGTCAGATGACCCAACTTTCCCATAAACTCTTAAAACAGAGGATCTGATTCCATGCAATTATTTGGTTATGTTCATAGAAGGAGACTATTGTTGCAAATTTTATATAAATAATATTCATTGGATGAACAGATAGTTGGAAAAAAACCCCAAATGAATACTCCAAAATATACAGTGTTTAAGTGCAAAGACAACACAGACAACATGGGGTGGGGGAACATATTATCTAAAGTTAAAAGGTAGGAAGAAATTCTCAAGCTTTTATTAAGAACATCTAACCCTGATCACTTATCTCTCAGATCAATTAGTCTAGGAAGTCACATCATGAAACTCATGAATTTCCAGCTGAAAATTGGTTTGCTGTCTTGCCTCTGTTGATCTTAATGTACAGATATTCCAGGGCTTTACAGTTTAATAAATTAGGTTCTTATTCAGAGCAGCCTTTAAAAATGTAAGGTACTGCATTACCTGGAATTAGGGAAGTATAATCATAGAATCATAGAACAGTTTGGGTTGGAAGGGCCCTTTAAAGGTCATCCAGTCCAACCCCCCTGCTGTGGCCAGGGACATCCTCAACTAGATCAGGTTGCTCAGAGCCCCGTCCAACCTGACCTTGAAGGTTTCCAGGGATGGGCCATTGTCGTGGTTTAACCCCAGCCGGCCACTGAGCACCACGCAACCACTCGCTCACTCCCCCCCTCGGGTGGGATGGGGGAGAGAATCAGAAGGGTAAAAGTGAGAAAACTCGTGGGTTGAGATAAAGACAGTTTAATAGGTAAAGCAAAAGCCGTGTGCACAAGCAAAGCAAAACAAGGGATTCATTCACTACTTCCCATCGGCAGGCAGGTGTTCAGCCATCTCCAGGAAAGCAGGGCTCCATCACGC
>NW_009190647.1:17250-22086 GCF_000690835.1 Fulmarus glacialis
GTAAACATTACTTAGCAACAACTAAAACATCAGTGTGTTATCAACATTATTCTCATACTACATCCAAAACACAGCACTATACCAGATAATAGGAAGAAAATCAACTCCATCCCAGCCGAAACCAGGACAGCCATCTACCACCTCTCTGGGCAACCTGTGCCAGTGTTTCACCACCCTCATTGTAAAAAATTTCTTCCTTATATCTAGTCTAGATCTACCCTCTTGTAGTTTAAAACCATTCCCCCTTGTCCTGTGACAACAGGCCCTGCTAAAAAATGACCTTTTTATTTTCCTTCAGTGTGTTTTAGTGTGAATATGTTAGATTGAATGACAGAAGCTGGGCAACCCTTCATTTCAACAGGGGTAGACATACCTTCAAGCTGTGCCGGACACCCATGACCTATTCAACAAATTGCTTCCAATTTTCTTCTTCATGTTTCCTTCTTCTAATTGCTAGTCTAAATGTATTCTTATATACAATCACTATAAACAAAGCAATTACCAATTATACAGTCAATTAGTATCTACCATGTTTTGAAAAGGCCAGGCAGAATCATCACCTTGCATAATCAGTTATATTAAAACATTCCTCTTGATCAATTGTCCTCAAGATGTGTTGAATAAATCTCATGAAGCGAAAGAAAGGAGCACAGATGTCGTTGGTGCAAGCAACCACTACAGAAAGGCAAGAAGAGGAGACTGATCCTGAGTGTTTCAATCTAATGCCGAGTGTTTCATAGCCATGATGGTATTACTGAATCTTGAAATGGAATTCTGTAGGGCAAATAAGCTCGTGGTACTCAGATTTTTATAAAGGGGAAGATGTTTTGCTGTGCGTTCTGAGGGGTTTTTTTAAACTCCAAATATTTTTTAAAAATCAAATTCTGTACTAAATTATGTCATCATTAATGTGATGCACAGTTCCACTCCAAGTACCGTGCTGTTCCCCAATACTGTCAGCTAAATCACCAAAGAGCAAAATTATTTCAAATGGTCATCAAAGAGGGTAGCACTGATGGTGTATATACTTATCCTACAGCCACAGAACTGTAGTACTGCTGAATTGAAGGCAACTGAGTGAATGGGTAACATGGGACATGTCTTTGGGATCCATTTCAACCTTCTAATGGCTAAAGAGTTCTTCTATTTTTCTCTCATTTATACTAAAATAATTAGGAAGAAGTTCCCTGAATTCTCCTTGGTTATACTGACGCATAGCTCATTTAAGCAGTCAAGCCTACCTTTTTGTATATTTGCTTGCATACAGAGACTCAGTGCCACAAACACTGTGAAAATGTCTGTGCATATAAACATAAATATGTATGTACAGACACACATAAGTATACATATATCAAATATGTCTTGGAGTTTAGCACCGAGAGGTTTTGTCTAGAGGAGTCTGCACATGTGAAAAGACTGTGTGCCCATACAGACTCTGCAATAAAAATACAATTAAAATTTTATGAATATTTTCATCTTAGGTATACTGAAGTGATAAAGCACAGATTTGATCTGAGTCATAAACCCAGGAATATAGACTTTCCACTGCTGTGGAAACCTCCCTTTTGAAATCAGAAACACCAAGGTGCCCATTAAGAAAAGAATGTCATTGCACAGAAGTAAATTGCTCTCCATGCTTCAGCATCCTTCTGTAATGGAGGAACAGGTTATACCCTTTCTGTCAACCACCTTGTTAAGAAAGGAATTGTCTGTGTTTGTGAAACATCCATTCATCCCTTCATCCATCTTTGTTCCTGATCATGAAAGAGTCATTAGTACTTGAAACCAGGCAGGCAGAATCACCCCATCTATTTCTCTTTACTAGAGCTTCTTGGAACCAACAAGGAACCGAAAAATATCTTTAAAAAAATTAACAAATAAAGTAAGTAAGTGTAAATAACACTTGCACTCTGAGAATTATCAGTGCTTTAGGTCTCTTCATTGCTCTTCTCTTTTTCAGAGAATATATTTTCTCACTCTTGCTATCAGTTGTGAGCAACAAACTAAGGACAAAGAAGGAGTTGCTCAAAAGATATATGTTGTTTGTCATACTTATTGACAAGCAAGGAAGGTTAAAACTTAGATCTCACTGAATGTCTGGGTGAGATGACTCATGTGCACTGGGCACAGAGAACACAGAAGAATTAATTCCTCCTTGCTGGATTCCCCCTCCAGCTGCAGTCACCTCTGCCTTTCCACTGACATGCTTATTCTAGCAGAGTGAGATCCAGGGTGTTGTCAAGGGCAAAGTCAGCTGTTTTCAAATAGGTCCCCTATGCTCTGAAGAAAGAACTGAGCACCCCCCCAACTCCTGGAGCCATTCCTAGAGACCAGGGAAGTGGTCCTGAACAGCCAGTCTGTGTTGGATTTACATCGTTGTCCCAATCCGCATGAATCGTCTTGACAGTACCCAAAGCTTAGTTCTCTTGTTCATCATGAATCATATCAGATTAATATCAGTTTAAGATTATTTATCTTCTCTGCTGTCATCCTCACCTCATCCCTTCTAACGCGGATCTGCATACTGTCGCAAGAATTAGGAACACATATTAAGAAAATGTCAACCATCAAGGTGTAGGTAAGAAAGCAAACCAGCTTGCTTTCTATTGCAATGAATTAGGCATATTTGCATAGTTTGTTACCGTGTCTCATTTTAGAACTGATAACATCTTGCAGAGGAATGGCAGTTTCTCCTAATGAGCCAAATGGCTGGCTAGTCACTGCTGGAAAATACCTGAAAACAGCATATAGGAGTTTATTAACAACCTGTTGATGTCCCCCTTGATCAGGAAGCAGAGTTTAGAGAAGAGTGTCCAGATGGTAAAAAGGATAAAACAGGCTATTCAACCTGCTTGAAAGGCATGGAAAGCATTACTTCCAAAAGAAAGGCATTAGCTCACTTGATCAAGATGACATTGGGAGAGTTTATTTGTTGTTTTCTTTTTCAGGTGATACATGTGAAGTGGAAAGCATCAGGTAATGAAGAAAGTTGAAGAAATTGCTTTCCTTTTCAGCACATGTGCTGGTGTCAGCCCCAGACAATGAAACAAGCAGATTCTGATGAAGAAAGCAAAAGTGTTGAACCTAATTAGAACAGGCAAAGGCATTTTTCATCTTGGATCCCTTGTTTAAAGGTTGACTCTTGGCAGGCATGTGATAGCTCAGTGCGCTAATGGCACTGGTTACCAGGGCATCCATCACACAGGGGGTGTGCAGCAAGTTCAGAACCAGACTTCATGCCTGGAACTGAAACGCCTGCCAGAAGCAGATAGGTCGTTCTCTTCAAATGATGACAGAATAATTACCTCCCAGTGGAGGGCTAAAATCTGCTGGGAGACCTTTCAGGGATTCTGCAGCTATTGCTTATCCGACTGATTATTGCTGAACTTAAGGAGACCTTAACAGGTTACCCAGGAGTCTTCAGCATGACACTAAACGCAGAAAGTAAGCAATTTTGGAACTTGGATCAAAGACTAAAACTTAACACCAGGAGCCCAAAACATAAATGACAAAATCCAAATGTACAAGTATTTTTCTAGGCATTTGCTAAGAACTTTCAAGAATCAAGGATAGGATCTTCCTAAGAAATAATGTAAGTCGTATATGTGAAGCAACCCTTTTTATTTTATTTGCTCTTGGAGTGTCTAACATTAGCAACCACTGGCCTTATGTTATTGGTTTTAAAGTGGTATGAGGGACAAATGCAAAAGAAATTCAAAATGAGATAACATTCATCAAAAATTTAGTTGAACGACTGCCCAGTGGCATTGGGATAACTCCAAATGTAAATGTTCTTTGTCACACTTTGTTTAAGTTCAGGAATATTCAAGTGGTTAGTTTAGATTAAATATTTTTTGTTGGCTACGATGGAGCACACAACGGTGACAGATTTTATGTCTGGAGTGGTTTCACAAGGGAAACCAGTGAGGCAGTCCTATTGTGCAGATGAGTGCTATAAAAAGCTGCTCTTGCAAGTGTAAATGTGGTACTGGATCCTGTCTTCACAGTTTGGCATCAAATGGAAGATGATGCATTCTGATACCCAGGGTTAATATCTTCACATTTTTTAGGACAGTTTCTAAAGTGGAAAAGAAGGTCAGATAGAGAATCAAAAGATAAATCATAGAATCATAGAATTGTTCGGGTTGGAAGGGACCTTTAAAGCTCATCTCGTCCAACCCCTAAATAAATTAAAAGATAGTTTTCTTGTCTTTTCTGTATCAGAGCCTTGTACTGTAAACAGACCATGGTTTTGATCTGACCAGGGAAAAGAGTAGTTTTACTGTTGCCTGATTGCTGTTTATGGGGCTGATCCTTCCCTACCACTCTGGTGTCTCCTGTACGTCTTCTCGTAATCACAGCCACATATTTGTGATTTCCCTTTCTGTAAGTTTCAGGAAATTGTCCTTTTCCTGCTGTTCCTTGAATGTAATGATACAAAAAGGGAATACAGGTACAACCCTCTGAGAAAGGTTTGAAATTCAGCCCCCAGAAAAGTTACGTCCTGACTCTGATACAGTAGGAAATTACTTTCCACTCTCAGGGAATGGGGAAGGATGACTTTGAACATTTACTGCAGCATTTCTCCGTGTGGGTCTGCAGTTGTTTCTGTGCAAAACAGTATGAAATCTAAGCAAGGTCAGATACTTTATTTGTGCAGAAAGCAGACCACACCAACATGCAATTGTAGACATGAACTGATAGAACTTGTAATGTTCTCATCTTCATTTGCATTCTTAACTAGACTATGAAGACAACCATCTTCATTTTTGGGGAAGTCATAGATACTTAAGATTAAATTAATATCTTTTGGAGAATCATAGAATCATAGAATCA
>NW_009190648.1:0-20840 GCF_000690835.1 Fulmarus glacialis
CTAAACAATTCTATGATTCTATTATTCTACGGCATTGCTTCATAGCGGACAAAGCAACAATTCTTTCTTTATTGTCACAGAAATGGATAAACTTTTATTATTTCTGTTGATCTTAGAAATGTCTATTTTAGCCCATGTTCTGGCACTTAGAGATCAGTTATTTACAACAGCTGGTTACAGAGCTAGCACATGTGGATGTATGGGCAGAATACCTGCACATTTTATTTTGAAAACCATCTTTTGTGTTGTCCCCCTTTTGACCAACCAAAATTCAGTATGATGACCTTACTCCAGAAGGGAAGATAAACGGATGGTGGGATCAGTTTTCTTTGATATATTTCTCTGAGCGTATAAAAAGTCCCATTTTGCAGAGCACAGAAGAAATCAAGCAGAGACTGTTCCATTGCTTGCCACTCTAAATCTCTTTCAGCCAACACTTTAGCTTAGCCTCCCACTTCATGATTGTCTCCCAGATTCATAGCCAAGGGCAGAGTGGGCTTTCTTCAAGCTTTGCATTTGCCTTTGGGCTGCAACATGAACTCAGCTGCCTCTTATAGCAAGCTACTTGAAATAAAACAGTCTATTTAAAGAAGTTTAATCTTGCAGTGTTATTATTATCATCATTATCATTTGTAAAGGGAGTTTGTATTATGAGATTGCCTGTGAGCTACCACAGAATACCTTGTATAAATATAACTTGTGCAAAAGAGCTCATAGTCAAAGTGTAAAATGAAAGACAACAGGTGGAAGAAGCCACCAGCTGGAAGGGAGCACAAGGGAACAATGAAGCAATTGCGAACAGTTGACGAAGCAGCAGTCAGAGAACACCAGCTGCTTAACTATTCTGGAAGCTCTAATTACAATTCTTCTTGGGAGAGTGAATTACTCTTGGAGTGCTCTGCCCAGAACCCTCCCTTAGGAAGGAGTACGTGATTTTGGGTATAAGGAAAATGCAGCAGGGAGGAGTGTAAGGTCCCTGTCCTCCTTTCTTGACAAGGCAAAGCAAACCAAATTCACATGTGTGCAATGTGCTTCTCTTTACATATTCAGAGCAATACAGTATGCATTGCAGTAGGGGTCCTTGGGCTGTTAACATATGGATCTCTAACATGATAAAATATGTTATTTCAGTATAGATATCGAGCTATTAAGATAGATCATGTCAAAAATCTTAGTGTTAATGGCTCCATGCTACGCATTGACATGATCCATCTTAATGGCTTCTTTCCTTCACAGCTGCTACGATGTACTATGTCAAAGCATAATATTGAGCCTTTCATTTGAAGTGCTACATCATATCAAACCTTCTTTTGCAGTTATTCAAATGTATAATGTCAGCGCATAGTATGGAGTTCATAAGTGGATCTTTGACAAGATATATCATGTCAATACACGGTAATGACTGTTATGACACCAAGCTTAGTGCTTAGTAAGTATGAAAAAGTTACTGTGTGTAAGCACAATAAATGAAATTTGAAAGGTTTGGATTTTGTTTTGTATTTAATACAGAGGGAATGAATTCAAACTGAATATGGACTAACCTGGAAGGATCTTGCATACTAATGGAACATCTTTCTCCCCTTTATGAACCTGTAGCCTTTCTTATTAGAAATGTGTCATTTCAAGCAATGTCAAAAGGAGTGTGAGCAGCTTATTCCTATCTGCATTGTGCCGGAAAGATAATGAAACCTTTCAATGGGTCATTGTTAAACTATTTTTTTTCCCGTCAAAACTTGCCGGGTTTTTTTGAAATTAAAACTGCAGTGTGCCAGGTTTGACACTACTTCAGTCAAGGGAGTCTTCCAAACTGCACAAAAAGAAGTTGCGTGGAAAATTTGGTTCAAATCACTTTTGCCTTTTGTACAACTGAGAAGACTTGTTTAGACTACTGTCTTAATCCCACATCCACAATGAGTACTGAAACCGTGAAACTCTTTCGTCTTGTGCTTTCTCAGTATATATTTGCACTGATACATGTAGCTGCACGTATAAAGTATTCTAATAGCAGAGGTCAAGTTCATTCTGTGTTACTGGAATAAGGACATTTCCTCTTCCAGGATTTCAGGATTTGCAAAAACAAATAGTGAATTGTTCACATGAAGCACAACAGTTTTGCCTGGAAAAATGAACAAACAGCAGTAGGATGCAGAGTCTCCTCAGCAATGGAAGCAGCAATTTGTTGCATGCTTCCATGTAGGGTTGAGAATGACCATGAGTCATCCTAGAACAAAGTGAGAAGAATCCACTCCCTGGACCTTCTCGTCCCTTAACAGCCTAAACAAAAATGTAACAGAGTGAAACAGAGAAGGGAAAAGAAATGGCACTCTGTGTGCACATTTAGGCAGCTGAATCAAGTCCCTGAATTTATATTTTTGCAAGGTGAGTGTGCTACCTAACCTCACCATTTTGATTCATATGAACAAATAATTTTTTACATATTCAGTGTCTAAGAAATGTGCTAATATTTGTACACTCTACCTTTTCCTTAATTAGTGGGACCATATAGCTTGCTATTTGGACTGGAGACTTAAAGGCACTGGCCTCTGAGGTGAAATTAAACCATACACTGCTAGGGATTTGAGTCTTTTAACTTGATTCTTTTACCTTTATACCTGATAGTGTATCCTACAGTATATGAAATGGCACTAGGCACCTATTTGTGTGGCGTGGGCAACTGAACCCAGTCCTAGGGGTCCAAATTTTGACCATAAGAAGTTTTAAACGTCCTTTTTACTTGCCATTGACATTGGATTAAATTACTTAAATAGTCATTGCCTATAATCTCTGTATCAGGTCTCAGGGACTGGAGATAGGTATGTCTACCAGATGTCTTCCCATAAACTGACTGAGCTGCTATGTAAACATTGCCCACACATAATGAATCAAGGAGAAGCCAGTATCTGTGAAAATTGTACAATATATTGCACATGGTAGTAATACATGGTGGTAAATTTAGGTTCATAAATCATTACACAAAGCTGAAAAACCAAAATAGTTAGCATTTCCTTTATGAAGGAAAGTTTATGAACACAAATGTTTAGTCATGATTAAGAATAAAAAATTAGCAATATAAATTCATGTATATGTACCTGAGTGATTGTGTCTCTAAAATTGGAATAATATCAGTCAAGAAGATAATATACTCAGTTAATCCCCATCTCTAAGTTGAGAACCATTTGGTTAGAAGCTCGTAATTTTGATTGACTAAATACGGTCTTACATTGATTTATTTTTACAGCAAAATAACTGGAACATTTAAATCTTCATCCAAAATGCCCAAACATAGGTAAATCTTCTTCAGAGGATTTTTTTTTTTTTGGCTTTGAGAAGGTATTCTTTGGTTTTTAAAAACAGTCAGGTGTATATTTACAAAACACTATTACACAGACACATGAAACATTCATTCCCTTTTATGTATTTTGTATCATTGCAATTAAAAAGACAGGACCACCTAGAAGATGTCCAAAAACTCAAGGTATTTTTTTCTGGCAAGGCAATGACACACACCTGGGTAGCTGAAATTGAAACGGAGTGTCTGAAAGGAAAGTTCTTGTACAAAGTATGGACGAAAGCAGAAGGGATAAATTGAAGATCCTCATACCTGCTGCAGGCCATGGTGCCACCCTACGTGAGTTGAGTGGCACAGGGCCAACAGTGTCATGCTTCAACTACCAGACAAGAGGAGTTAATAGCCAAAAAGAGTGTGTGTGAGGGAGGAGAATGGAAACATCCCATTTGACACCGGTGTCATGCATTGCCAATACATGAATGTCTGTGTTTTAGCACCGAAAGACAGCAATATCAGTCACCAATGTATTTTTTAACCTATATTGTACATTATTAATTTCAAAAATCTACCTAATAGATTGTGTCAGGCTTTCTACCTGGGCTGTATTTAAGACATGAATTAAAAGGACCCTAATTCTATTCAGAAAAGTCCATCTCTAGCTAACAAACTCTCACCAGAGGTTACGCAGCAACCTGTATCCCTGAACACATGTGCTTAGCTTCCTGGTCTGCCTTTGTCTGGCCCCGGAGAGCCCTGTCTTCGGCACAGAAATGGGAGGAATTCCCTTTTTTTGGCTAGAGTTTTGCCTGGCAAGTGAAACACTCACTACAGACCGCTGAGGTAAATGCCTAATGTAGTGATTTTTTATATGTACGTGTCTAAATGCACTTTCTTATGAATGTCCCAAATTCCAGGGCCTTTGGGAAAGATCTCTGCTTTTTCTTATTGGCTTTCAGCTTTTAGATGTTACATCAAGAAGGCAATTTACTTGCTGCAAGTGGAAGAAAGTCCCCAATGTTTAAGGCATTACGGAACCCCCCTACATTTTGAAACAAACTTCATCGTAGTATTGTATTCCAGGGCTTTAATAATAAAAAAAATTATAAGAATGAATTTTTCAGTGTCACTTTTGAAGTGTCTAAATGCCAATATAAAAAGTGTGAGTACACAGACACTGCAAGTTTATTTTAAGAAGGTATAAGTAATCCAACATGACAAAAAATATGTACCACAACAGAACCTCTTTAGGGAATCAATTCGGTGAAAGGTGGAGTAAATTTAGGGTAACATGCCACAAGAAACACCATAGCTCAGTAAAATATCACAGCTGAGTATTCTTTAATTTTCATTGATACTAGAGTAAATGTCTTAGTAGACATTTTTGTAGAAAGGGCTACGTCAGAAAACTCTTCTGCTCACATTGCATCTTATGTTGCAATCCCTGTACTTCATAATACACCGTACGTTTTTTTTTACTCATTGCCTTTAGAGAAGAACCAGAGATTCCGGAAGACACTTAATGAAGAGGTGGCGTACTTTAAAGCATAGGAAGGACAGATGTTGCGGTGAATGAAGTGAATGATTATATACCTTAAGATTAGTGTTTATGGAGTACTAACACAAGTAGGATGCAATAAAGTGACAGGGGCAGCTAATAAAGAAGGGGATTCTGCAAGATACTGAAGACAAGAAGAGACTATGAATTTAATATAATAAACATGATATTCTTCTGTTGGAGTTGAGGAAGAATTTTCAAAAAAGTACTTTCTCCTATTCTATGAATAAATAAGAAAGTGTAGGCTGTATTTTACATACAACTTTACGTTTAATGATATTATTTCTTGTTCAGTTGAACTATCACATTTGATTATTTTTTTTTAAAAAGCAGCAGTTACAAAAATTCCTGTGTATTTGCCTTTAATTTTCCATTTTTATAATTTCCACTCCACTTCTTACATATGTGGAAAAACAGCATGGCTACAGTACTGACTGCTAATCAAAGCCATTAACACTTTTGTTAGCCTGAAGTACAAACAGAAGCATTTCTTGAGAGTACAGTAGAGCAAGTAACAACAAACTAACATATCAGTGAGAAATTGTGACAGATAACCCATTTCTGGTTTGGATGTTTATTTTCAAAATATAAAATATTAGAACATGTAAATTATTTTCCTGAACCTCCGCAGATATGTAGCCACTATTGATCTTTAAGGCTAAATAAATTCTTATATATTTTAAGCTTCCATCTGTGCTGAGTCTTCAGCCAAGGCATAGGTTTACAAGTAGATTTGGAGACCACAGTCAAGTTACTTCATTTCCAGCTGCAGCCACCTTGCTCAGGAAAACAAAAGATCAAAATGACATTGTACTAATCTTTAAATATTCAGTTACCAGTTCAATTCCACGCACCTATTTAAGCCAGAACCTAGGTACAAAAGCTGGCATTTAAATATTAGCATTGTATTTTTCCCTCAGAAAAAAGAGTCAGGGGAAGTTTTTCAAAGAACATGATGAGACCTGGAGTTATGGGATATGTGCGCATGGTGGTTGACATTCCATGTTTAAATGATTGTCTAAATAACATTGAGTCAAGATTACTGGGAGCTGATTACATAAAATAAAAGTGAAGTGTTGTGTGACAGTTTCTTTGAAAACTATTACCAGTTGGACAAACCTATCATTGGTTTACTTCAAGGATTTATTTTAAATTTCAAAAAGTTGTGTGTCAAAGTCTAGATGAGTCTTATTTAATTATCATTTCTCAGAGCATATCACCTTTCATGAGAGATCAGATGAAGTGGATATTAATTTCTAGTTTCCTTTGGATTCTGTTTTTGACATATGTATTTGATTTGCAGATCCATTAACTAAATGTCTCTGGATAAATCTTTGCCTTATTTGGCATAGTAAATGCACAGCCAAGTGTAAGATAAAATGCCTGAAGGCATTGCTGTTCGGAAAAGGAAAATAATATGCTGCAAAAGTAGACTGTTGAAAAATATGGAAACACGTTTTTCAAAATACTGCTAGTACATTTTCACATTTTCAGGGAAATTTCTTATGCAGGCAATCTCAACTTAAGGGCAATCTGAGTAGTCATATGTACTTTCTTATATGCATTTATATACTTTCTTATATACATACATTTATTCAAAGTTTTGAAGTGGTGCCATGATATTTCCCCAACTTGCTCTTATACTATATGGGTGCTTTTGTTTGCACACAAGATGAAGCAGAGAGCTAGCATTTTATCAGTGTGTAGTTGAACATACTTTGCAATATTTTCAAAAGAGAAAAAGGATATAAACAACTGGGAAGAAATACACTGGGAATGATGATACTTTGCTGTTTACAAGGGTTGGACCCATTCTGCGTAGTGCTAAGGCAGGTGCCTTCATGAGTGATGCTGTGTGCACCGAGATCCTTTTTGGCATAGCACTGCATTCATCTGGTACGTTCTGGAAAAGGGATGGGAGAGACGAAAAAGTTTGAATGTATTCTCACCCTAGAAATTGTTTGGGAAATGTATGACAGTGAAATATTTGCTATTTAGAAATAATTTAGGGACCCAGAGATAAACCACATCTGTATTTTGGATGACTTCGCAACATCTGAAGAGGTGCAAAAGACACCTTTAGAAGGAGGGAAATCATCCCCATCCTCTGTTCAGTAAGGTGGCAGACAGCAGGAGATCCCACAAGCTCCTCAAGCATATCACTGACATTTTCCAAAGAGAGCAAAGAATCAAAGGGAAATCAATTGGTAACTAACTTATACCTCATTCAAATTCCATCTTATTGTATGTAACTGATTTCAAGTAGTATGTTAAACACCATTATACATTACTCTAAACAATATTTTCTTCAGATGTAAAGTTTTCAAACTGCATTCACCTGGCTTCATGTCAGGTACTTAATAGTTTGGAGTCCAGTGTAGGTAACGAGGTAACTAGGTTAACATTGACAGCCCTGCCTGTCAATGGAGTGCTGTGGTGGGATCGAGATGCTTAACCATAGACCCCTTGTGACATCTGGGATGCTCTGGGCTGTCCAAGACAGCAGCGGCTCTTGCTGGGATATTTTAGGCTATCTCACTGATATTAGACTCATATTTCTAAGCAACTGAACTGAACCATTAGTGATGGGTCTTCTGAAAGAACCTAAAGGCTCGTGTGACGGTACTGACTAAATCTCAGCTGACTATGACGGGAGCTAGGCATTTAGGTCACATGTTGGCACCTACATAAAGACATCTAAATTTGAATGTCTGAATCAGAAGCTGAATCTTACTCCTAAATTTATGAAAGAGAAATCCAGGCCTTAAAAAATGACCTAACTTTAAACCAGTCACAATACTTCCAAAGTCTTATACTTGACTACTAGGTAGCATTTTAGCGCCATCATTTTTGGTTCTATGGAGCATTCACCTGGCCTCAAGCTGCTTCTGGTGCAAGCCTCCTGTAACACCTGTATGATATCAGTCAGCTTTTGTGGCCGTCTTGGACACCCTATAGCATTTCAACTGACACTAGGTGCCCATGTTTATGCACATCAACTGTAATAGAAACTTACATGCTTAGCTCAGAGCAGATACATAGACACTGGTCTTCAACTGGAAAGGTATCTGTCTAACACCCCACTTTATATCTACCTATAGAAATTCTGGTAGACTCCATTCAAATCCTTCCAGGTAATCTCTTATTACTAAATCCTATGCATGCCAAGTAGACAACTAAATCTGCCACTGCTGAGTTGACTGGACCTACTCACTTTATTAAATTTATGCACAACCTTTTTTTGTGCTGTTGTTCTATCAGAGCACCATAGTTAAAAAACTACTGGAAGCAGAAGTCACAGATTCAGTCCAAGTAATTAATATTTCTTTCTCTATCTAGTTCACTGGATTAATGTGTTCTCACCTCAATATATGGACATGGAACTGAATAAATCTTTTGCAGACATCCTATAACACTGAATGGAAATGCTGTAGAGGTCAATAAGTAGATATGAAACTAAATTAATTTGGTTTAGCAACTCTAAGGTGCATCATATTTTTCATTGTCCTGCAAATAACACTGTTTGTGAAAAATCAGAACATTTTCTCCTTCATAAATATAAAACATAGCCATGCTAACCAGCAGATTTAGAAGTAGATTTCTAATTGTGTAATATGGTGGCATGCTCTTATTACCTCACTGTATTATGACACCTAACTTCACCAAAGTGTATTTCAATCCCCTCAGTGCCTTAGGGTATAGGACATATATTCTACAAAGAGGTATTTGCATGATTCCACGAGCGTGTATCAAAGTTCTGACAGTGCACTGAAAATAATTAAAATGCATTTGAAAGGTCTGGCCCTGGGCATGAGCCCCCTTTTTATAACACGCATTTTGCTGCAAAATGCAAAATCTCTGGTTTCCCAGACCACCCTATTGGAAGGATAGTGAGCAGAAGTGTTACTAACATCCACCAAGTAATACTCTTAACTGGATTTTTGAGGTGCAGTAACTAGATTTTTTTTAATAAGCTACTATATTTTTTACAAAATGAATGACTTGTATGATAAATATTCGATCATAATCATTCCTTAATCTATGTTTGAGACAAATATTTTACCCTTCAGCTGAACAAGTTCAGCTGAACTAGTATAGTCCAGGAAACGTTAAAGCCTTATTTATATAGAAATATAAAATTATGCTTATATTTGGTGTGGCTGAGGGGAGATTCTACGGCAGTGTTTTGGTCCAGTAAACATGCAAAGTAAGTAGTTTTTTTTTTCCTTGTCATTTTGATTAATAACAATAATTTTCATTTACTAAAGTATCCACTGTATTACAGTCTTTGTAATTTTCTGACTGCTCTTCTGTAAGAACAGTAGACTTTATTTTCAGCTCTAATTACCAGTACTACTCCTTTCTTGTTCCTTCTTGCACATCTGTCACTGAATTTATGTGCTATTGTTGTCTTTTTCCTCTCTCAGCATCCACTTTTTTGTACACCCAAAAGAAACAATTGATATTGTATTATGGTTGTTTTTCCTGGAGAGAAATATGCCTGCAAATGAGTCTATTGACTGCTTCACTTTCAGGCAAGTTATCTTATAAAAAATTATGTGTGAGAACTGGTGCATTCATTATGGCTGACCTGCTGGGATATCAGCAATGTGGTAATGCAGGGTTTTTGCTTATTTTAAGCTTTGTATAAAGCTTGTAACATATTTTGTTTATATTATTGATAATAACCAGGATTCATCTGGCATTGTTCCAAGGGAAGCACACTGACATAAGTTTATTTTATTTCTCAGAACATATGCCATGGGTTTTTTATACTCTTTCTTCAATACAATTTCAGGAGATCATTGCATCACACATACAGAATTTGCAAGTTTGAAGAGATTATGATAAGAGAAAATTTCCAATGCCTTCTCATTCAATTGCTGCTTATTGTTACTATATTCTGTTTGTCTATGTGAAGCCTTGGTACCATAGTGAGATAGAGAAGGCCATTTTATACATGCAACTGATTTCTGAAATGCAGAAACGTTTAAAAACAAATAAGAAGAGATTTGGCACTGCGTAAGGGGGAAGCATTTTGAGTGTGAGATAATTTTTTGGGGGCATTAACCAGGTAAGTTCAGACCCTGTGGGTTCATGCCTTACAGAGCGTATCAGTGACTGAGGCACCTGCCTCCCAGTAGCACTTATCTTGAAGATGATGTATTCTCATCTCCCCCTTCATAGCTCTGAAAATGAACCCCTCAGTTCAATGGGATCAGATGGTAATAAATTCACATAATTATATACTTGTTAAGGAGGTTAAGGTTATTTTGTTTGGATAACGTGACTATAATTTATTTTGTCTGTAAGGTTTGAGGTTAAACAATATTAATGGTAAGTTAATGGCCTAATGAGTCAGCTACAAGCCATTTAGGCATGCAATGAACCTTTGCTTTTCAGTGACTCCTCTAATGAAAGATCTATATGAGCGACTGTCTACTGTCACAATAGAGATAGCAGGAGAGTCACCTAATCGATTGTGATGGTAAATCAATTGATCTGTAACCCTGTTTTCATACAGTGAAAAAGATATGGAGGAAACATTTTACTGTGCCTTTATTTCCAGCTGAATATCTATAAATAAAAGAGACAGTTCCCTATTTGAAAATATTCCCTTTATTACTGTGATTCAAAAGCAGGAAGAAGCTGATTGATGTCCTATTTTATAGATGTGTCGGTTACTTTTGTCATTTCCAGAAGATTTAAAGTTCTTAGAAATCAAATATATGATGCAGAACATCAGAGAGGCTTGCTCTTCACTGTCATGTGTAAGGTTAAGGATTAAGATGAAGCCGATGTGTGCTCTACTTGTTCCTACCTCTGAACAGCATCCAAAAATGCAGCGGGTTGATTTAGAAAGAAACTTGGAAATGCCGTTTACAAAGAAAAAGTCTTTGAAGCTTCTTTTAAATAGAAACTGTATTAAAGAATGTTTTAAGACAGCAGTCTATGATATTGATGCTGCTTTTATAGCCTGATTTCATGCTGTCCCGTGGGTTTCATTACATATTTTTCCTTTTCCATATTGTCCTTAGAACACACAGATTTTTTTATCCTTATTATGATCACAAACCACCAGAAACACCAACTGTCATGAGGCCCTGTTACACCTATGTATTGATTCTTTCTAACCACCTAATAGGATTTCATGTCTTTTTTAAAACTAACTTCTTATTTTGCTTGCCTCATTCTTCTCCTAACCTGAGATACCTCGGAAAAGACCAATTTTCAGAAATGTTGATCAACCTGCCCTTCCCTCTTCAGAAAAATCAGAGATCTTTGTTTAAGGCTCCCCAGAAGGGGCACAAAACAGGGATACAGTTAAGCAATGTTTTTAAATTTGAGCCTGTCATCTGCTAAGCAATTCAGTTCCAGTGGCTGACATGAAGCAATGGATTTCTATTACTGCTGTATGCAACACTGCAGCATGAGAGTTGCTGCCACTCTTTTTCCTTCAGTGTCACAGTGTCTTAAACATGAAAGGGTGACTATGATCCCATACTGAAAACATCCGGTCAGGAAACCAGATTGCCCTTCCTAGAAGCCAGGAAACCTTGCTTTGTTACATAGCTGACGTTTGATGGGGAGATGTTACGTGCACCATGGACAGGCAAATGATACATGTTTGCTGAATATACAGAACAGAGCAAAATGATGGTGTGAGTTTGTAACCTGAGGCAATGTCTGTACTACAGAAGGTGCCTGCAACTGGCCAGCTGACACAGAGCTGCCTCGCTGCATATACATAAACCCCTTTTGCCATGCAAAACAGTGTGGTTGTGCTCAACTTGCCTGCTAGGAATGGCCCCTGATCCACACTAACTGTCAAGGTAGGAATTGTTTGGGGAAAATGCTACTTGGCCCAGGTGAAAACTATTCTGGGACCACTCCAATGACTCAACAGTATAGATGATCAACTTCCAGGCCCAGGAGTGCTCCTTGACAC
The DNA here is from genome assembly GCF_000690835.1 of Fulmarus glacialis. Lineage (NCBI taxonomy): Eukaryota > Metazoa > Chordata > Aves > Procellariiformes > Procellariidae > Fulmarus > Fulmarus glacialis. Next base: position 11,794 of record NW_009190648.1, read on the forward strand.
TGTTTAATTTGCTGGGGGCAGGCAGAGCCTGAATACCTAAAATCAAACACCTGATGAGTGCATATTTGTTTGCCCACACACCACTTTTATAAATGCATTTAATAGTCAGATTTTCAGTTTTCAAAGGATTGCACATAATCCAAAAATAATACTCCTTCCAGGTATGGGTTTGGGCATGCCAGACCATATTCCGCTCATTTGCAAATGAATATCCTGTCTGACTATATGACAACTCACTGAAAACTCACAGTAATAGCCTGATCCTGAAGAACACACTAAGTGTCAGCAGCTTATAGATCTGATACCTCGTCTAAAGGTCTATGATGCCATTCCCCTGTCTCCTCTATTTCAAATCATGACATGTTGATATTCAGCAATTCCTCTGGTAATGATAGCACTGTATCATCACTTAAATGACTAGAAGAGAGATTTAGATATCCAAAATCAAATTCAAGTTTGTAGCTGTCGCTGAGATGGACCAGTATGGATTATTTTGATTATTTGTTTGCTTGCCAGTTGAACTGACTACAGCCTGGAGACAATGACAACATGAGCACCAGCTTGGTAACAGAAAGCCAAGTACTTCAACCCACAGAACTATCACCCAAGGTTATTGCTTCGGTATTTCTGCTGATGCAGTCATTGTTATAGATCACACAAACAGATGTACAATCCCATTTCAAATATTTGTCCCTCTATACTGTGGTGATATGGAGACTGTTAGGAAAGAATGAGCACCAAAATTTTTGTTGGATGAAAGCACTGGAAAGCAGCTTAAACAATTCCCACACCCTTTTTTTTTTTCCCCCTAAAAACCCTTCTACTGCTCTGCTGAGGCTAAAAAAAATTTATGTCAGACTATTTGGTGTAACATCCAGCACAGCATACCTCAAGATTTATAGTTCCCTTTCCTTGGCTTTTAAAATGTGCTTTTGTTGTTTTCCATATGGTCTTATCTCCCACACAGGATAAATTTGAATAGTATGATAAATATATCCACTGATATACCATGGAAAATGTTTTTTCTTGGGTGGAAAGGGCACTTTTTAATCAGGGAAAACACAGGCACAAGTAATCTTTTTTCAAAGGCATCATCTTCTTCCTACTGATAATAAAGAACTTGGAGAGGACTGGTTCACTCTGTGCCTGTACTTTAGGTGCAAGTCCAGGCAGCAGGGTTACACATTTAGTCTCCATTATTAGCCTAGGTCAGGCCCTGAGGGTCAAATCTGAACTCAGGGCTCAGTTGCCTAAGCATAGACATCCTACTTCATTTCAGGCACCCTAAAGTTTCCAAGACATAGGATCTGTAGATGGATCCACTGAATAAAGCTACAGAACTATACAGATCTGGGATTTCTCCCAGTTATAGATGGTACACATGTAAAATTAGATATCTACACGTGTGTCCACATATGAGCCAGCTGTTGAGGCTTCCACATAATCAGTGAAGATCAGAAGTGTATGTCAGGTGCCTGACATGACCTTTTGAGGTGACCTAAATCTGCAGCTCCAGAGGACATGGGTTTCTTACCATGGATCAAGTCTTCCAGGCCCGTCTGAAACTCTTGGGCTACACATGGACAACTGCATGAAGTGTAATGATGAGAACAAGCAATAGGGGCAGAATTCAGATATGACATAAACATCTAATGTCACTTTAGACACCATATGATCACACCATATGATCATGACATTTTAGACATCCTAGTTAGCGGCCAGCTGTTGTTCCAGAAGGACACGGGTCCCCCATGGGTCCTATGTCATATCACTAAACCCCACACATCTCCCCTAGAACATCTCAAATAGCCCTACAGACACATGTGTAGGTAAGTGATTCAAGCCCTTAATGCCCACATCTGAACTAGTCATCTAGGGTTCCCTTATGGTCAAGGGAAAGATAAAAACACTTGTGTGGAGTGTATGGTTTTAATCTCATGGCTAAAATAAATAATTTCTAATGATCCCTAAAAGATCTACTTCTTTCCATTGATTATACAGGCAGTACAGGCTGGGTAGTTCAAATATAAACATCTTCAGTGTTAAATGAGAGGACTCCTACCAAAATGCTTATGATGTTTATCTGTGCTCTGGTTCTGGTCATCTCTCTACTAAAAGGCCAGTGAAGTCAAAGTTGGAGTCTTGCCAGTGAATTCATTGAAATGTTACTAAGACCTTGACTTTACTAACCACTAAGACAGGAGCAACCTCCTGAGGCACAGCAGCATTTAAAATACCAAAGAAAATTTTCTGTGACAAAAACATGACATAACTTTTGACCTGAGTGACTCCATAGGATCTTTACCTTCTCTTATGTATTTGTGCCTTATTTGTTCAGATTAATATATTTACTTGAAGAATGCTCAAAACCCAGAAGCTTCTTGGAGAGCAGAAGAACTTGAAAAAACAAGGGGATCATTGTGAGTCACTAGGCTCTGGTCTTTTTCAAGAATCTGCTCAATTTGGATAGATCTACACAGAAAATGTCAATTCCAAAGAAGCCACACAGGTTTGGGAAGATGATCATAATTGTGTGTACACCAAAATGAGCTCAAATTTTGGAAAAAAAAATAGTCTATGTTTTTAATCCCTCTAATGTCTATCAAATAAAAATAAAAGTAGCAGAAAAGAAAATAATTATACAATATAAAATCATAGTATTATTGTTAGTTTTCATGGAAAACATGGTACAAGAACCAAGATCCCTGAAGACATTTGGGTGTATAAACATTATTGATTGCAGGGACTTCACCTAATCTAATTTCCTACATACTTCATTGGGAAGTTGATGCTGAAGAACCTTTCATGTATCTTGGTTACAGTGATACTCCTTGTAGTAGTTCGCATTTGAGCTAACACATGAAATGGTGTGGGCCTCTCTGTGGCCTTTATATTACATGGGAGACTCTGCAGCTACAGGCACAGTCCACAGAAAACAGTATGATAATATCTCCTTCTTTTTCCAGAGATGTACATTATTTAGGGGACAGTGACTATTTTAATGTGTAATCCAATAGGCCATCAGCTTCCAAATATAAATCTTTCTGTCTTCTGAATGCCGTAAATGGATATTCTATGAATTAAGTCTTTTGAATTTGAAATTTTCTAGCCAATGAACTTAGCCAATGAATTTTCTAGGCCAATAAATTTATTCTTCTTACTCATTTTATATCAGAAAAGACTAGACTTAGGTAATTCACCAACCTTGTTTAATAAGTATAGTTCAAAAAACTGATCCAATTATTCTCACTCATGGATCTCTCCCTCACCTTTTTCTCCCCCCAGTGCTCCACTTCATCCTTTTGTTTTTGAGGAAAGGGCAATGACATGCAAGAAGAAATAGTAGCTCATCTGTTATTGATGAAGAAGCGTACGTAAAGATAACCTGTGACCTCCCAGAAGACCACATTGCAGCCAGATGGCACTCTGATTTTTATTCTTATTTTGTACTTATTCTCAAGGAGTCAGGACTTCATCTCACACAGAAAAGTTCTTCACATTTGTTAAGTTTTATTCAAGTTGTTTTGGCCTTTTTTTCAGAATTTCACTATCAACTACCAGCATAGGCTTCCTTTTGCAGGGCAAAACTGCCTTACCTCTTTGAAAATAGATGTTAATCGGAAATATCACTAGCTAAGACATTACAGAAGCAAAAACTATCACTTCAGTCTCACTAGTTAAATCAGCGTGGCTTTTGTGTGGTGGGTTGACCTTAGCTAGCCACCAGGTGCCCACTAAGCTGCTCTATCACTCCCCCTCCTCGGGGAGGGAGAAAAAAATGATGAAAGGCTCATGGGTTGAGATAAGGATAGGGAGATCACTCAGTAATTACCATCACGGGCAAAACAGACTCGACTCGGGGAAACTGATTTAATTTATTGCCAATCAAACAGAGTAGCATAAAGAGAAATAAGAACAAATCTAAAAACACCTTCTCCCACCCTCAACTTCACTTGTGACTCCTCTATCTCCTCCCCCCGAGCAGCACAGGGGTCAGGGAAGTGGAGTGGTGGTCAGTTCATCACCCGTCTCTGCCGTTCCTTCCTCCTCACACTCTTCCCCTGCTCCAGCATGGGTCCTTTCCACAGGGTACAGTCCTTCAGGAACAGATTGCTCCAGCATAGGTCACAGATCCTGCCAGAAAACTGGCTCCTGACTGGGCTCCTCTCCACGGGGTCACAGGTCCTGCCAAGAGCCTGCTCTGGCATGGGCTTTCCATGGGCTGCAGCTTCTTTCAGGGCACATCCACCTGCTCCCGTGTGAGGTCCTCCACGGACTGCAGCGTGGATATCTGCTTCACCGTGGACCTCCATGGGCTGCAGGGGTACAACCTGTGTCACCATGGTCTTCACCACAGGTTGCAGAGGAATCTCTGCTGCGGCACCTGAAGCACCTCCTCCCCTTCCTTCTTCACTGACCTTGGTGTCTGGAGAGTTGTTTCTCTCACATATGCTCACTCCTCTCTTTCAGCTGCTGTTGAGCAGCAGTTTTCCCCCTTCTTAAATATGTTATCCCAGAGGTGCTGTTACGGATTTACTCATGCCAGCCAACATAACAGGGTCCGACTCTAGGATCCCACTGATTAATGTGAAGGTTTCCAATTCCTCTTTTATTAGTTCTCAGGTTACAGCTCGAGCTGGGTGCCTCTGGAGAGGGACCCCTATGCCAGATCATGCTCTTTAAATATGTACCACCCATCACCTGATCCCCAAGTCCAATCACTTAATTCTGGTCGGTGGTCTTTTGATTTCTTATTGGTTTTCACTGTCACTGGGCTGGTCTTCTTCTGAAGTTACCTCATTCTCTTGGAATTGTTTCCTTGGTCCTTATCAGTATAAATAGTTACCTGCTGATTATGCCCCCACCAGGCTGATCTTGCTAATGCAGTTAATTCAGCCCCTTGGGCTAACTGAGGGTTGTAGAGGTTCTGCTTCAAGTGCCTCTAAATTTCGCATCACTGCATTGCCCTTGTGTCATTTTCCATTCACACAGTATGAAGGTCCATCGGTGAAAAGGATTAGATCTGAGTTCTCTAGAGTTTGATCCCTGTGCTGGTTTTGGCTGGGATAGAGTTAATTTTCTTCATAGTAGCTAGTATGGGGCTATGTTTTGGATTTGTGCTGGAAACAGTGTTGATACACGGGGATGTTTTAGTTACTGCTGAGCAGTGCTTACACGAGTCAAGGCCTTTTCTGCTTCTCACACCACCCCACCAGTGAGGAGGCTGGGGGTGCACAAGAAGTTGGGAGGGGACACAGCTGGGACAGCTGACCCCAACTGACCAAAGGGATATCCCATACCATATGACATCATGCTCAGCATATAAAGCTGGAGGAAGAAGAAGGAAGGGAGGGACGTGTGGAGTGATGGCATTTGTCTTCCCAAGTAACCATTACAGGTGATGGAGCCCTGCTTTCCTGGAGATGGTTGAACACCTGCCTGCCGATGGGAAGCAGGGAATGAATTGCCTGTTTTGCTTTGCTTGCGTGGGCAGCTTTTGCTTTACTTATTAAACTGTCTTTATCTCAACCCATGAGTTTTCTCACTTTTACTGTTCCGATTCTCTCCCCCATCCCACTGGGAGGAGTAAGCAAGCGGATGGGTGGGGCTTAGTTGATGGCTGGGGTTAAACCATAACAATACTGCAGATCTTCCCATAAGTGGCTGGAGTAAAACACTGCTTTAGCACAATCATGATGCGGCTCACCATCAGAGGGAGCAGGCAGTAAAGTTGCTGGATTCAAAACATTATATCTTTTTAAAGTAATATTATCCACATTTAAAATTGTTAATTCGTAACAATGTGCCCTTTATGGGGACAATGCTTGTGTAGCATGTTGCTTAAGAATCAGTTCTACTTCACGCAGGATATACAAGGTTGTTGGGTGACCCAGGACTAATGATCTGCTTCTTTCTATGACAGTCGCTGTTACTGCTATTGCTTTAACACAGGAATTATTCCCTGCTGCTACAGCATCCAGTTGAGCTGAGTACTAAGCCACAGGGCGGCGGTGTGGAACTAGCTTTTGAGTAAGAACTCCGCTGGCTACTCCTTTGTTCTCATGCACAAATAGTTCAAAGGGCTTGGAGTAATCCCAATGCCGGAGCAGAAGCTAAAGCTCCTTTCATAGCTTGGAAAGCCTTTTCTTTCTCTGGACCCCAATGTATAAGTTCCATTTCCTCTGCCTTGATAGCTTCTGTCAATGGCTTACTTAGCTCCCCTAGTCCCAGTATCCAGGGTCTGCAGCACCCTAGTGTGCCTAAAAATCCTCACAATTGTTTTCTTTGTTACCGGTTGAGGTGTTTCTATAATAGCCTGGACCCATTCTGGGTCTACTAATATTTGTCCTTCTTTTAATATGAATCCTAAATATTTTACTTCCGGCTGACACAGCTGAAGCTTAGAAAGAGATGCACAGTGACCTTTTTCTGCTAAGGCAATACATAGACAAATAGCATCTTTCAAGCAAGCTTCATATGTCTTACTGGCAAGTAACAAATCATCTACATATTGCACAAGTATATAACCTCCAGGTAATATATCTTTCAAATTTTCTTCTTGCCACCCTGGTGTGTGATCCTTAAAATAGCTGCAGATATCAGAGGTGGTTTGGTCCACAAACACACTTGCTGCCAATTCATTATTAAAATTCTGGAGAGTCATTCCCCCATACGTCAACAAAGCCTGTCGCAATCTTCCCCACTGGTCGCTGGGGTGTTCCCCTGGCCTCTGTCTACATTCCTGTATTTCAGTTCAATTTCTCTTATCTCCTTGCAAGTTCTAATCGCATTTATCAGATTTCTAACACCCTCCCTCTCCCTCCCTAACCATTCAGCAATTATCTCTATCTGCTAAACAAGAGTATTCAGAGAGAAGAATACAGTTAATCAAATTTTTTCTGTAACAGGCGCTACCACCGTCACTGATGGGCTCAGCTTTGGCCAGTGGCAGGTCCGTCTTAGAGCTGGCTGGCATTGGCTCTATCGGACATGGGGGCAGGTTCTGCTGTCTTCTCACAGAAGCCGCTCTTGCAGTCCCCCTGCCACCAAAACTTGCCATGTAAACCCTATGTAGTCAGATCCTAAATCATAACTTTATAATAATGTCTTTTTTCAGACCAAGATGTAAAGTAAGTCTCTTCAGATTCTATATACAGGTGAAAGAATCATCTAATAGCTTCACTTTCCAAAACCAAAAATTTCCTGAATTTTATATTCAGGAATGCTGGCCTGCTACCAAATTTGCTTAGGCAGTTAAGACATGACCAAACAGTGCTGTATGTCAATGTCTGAAGTTAGGCATAAACATCCACATTCAAAATACCTGGCTGACTTAAAAAATCCTGTAAGACTACAACTCAAAACAGCTTAAATACTCTGAAAATCAATGTATATTTTAGATATCTAAATATTAAGACAGGTTTGAAAACATTGACATAGTAAGGATTACAAAGCAGGATATCCTGTTTTGCTAAGCTGTACTTTCTTTAGTCACTTGGTTGTTCAGAAATAAGCTTTCTAGCAAAAGTCCTAGGTACACTGGGAGATTATAAATATAGATACCAAAACAAGGGTGCTGTCTCAGAAAACACAAACACAGTATTTAGTCACACAAAGAACAACTGCAAATGAAAAAGCTTTCTGAGCTGCAGTCACACGCTTTTCACTAGCCTCACTGAAGTACTACTGCTGAAATCTAGACAATACTGCTTCTATGATGCTGAAATTGTTCTAAAGTCTTCAGAAATTAAGTTGATGTTAAAAGGGATGACCATACAGAAAACCATCACTGATATTATTATTGCTTTATCTGAACCGATGCTAGCATAGTAAAAATGTTTCTTCCTGCAGTTTCGAGAGCAATCAAATTAATCCAAACAGACAGATCATGTGCACTACACAAGAAGGAAAGACACACTAGTGGTCCGGACAAGTCCCAAATCAAACGGGGAATCATACTCCTGAAGAAATGCCCAAAGTGTTGCAGCAAGAGGGAGAAGCCTTTCCCCTTCCATTGGAAAGCCACTTCCAAGGGCTGTGGGAGGCAGATGTGAGAGGTTTTGGACCATTCAGGGTAGATGTTTGAACCTTGGTTACTGTTCCTGTCATTTGTCGGAAATCATACACCAGAGGGTGAATCTCTTCTGCTGGAGCAGTTTTTGTTCTGAGTAAGAAATTAACTATTAACTGTACAGGAGAAGAATATCTGAAGACCAGATTCTGCTCAGCTAAGTGGAAGCATCTTTTGGGGGAGTCCAGAGTATGGATTCATCCCATGTAGCTTACCACCAAGAATCTAGCTTAGAAGCACAAGATCTGTAAAAAAAAGTCATTTCCACCATTCACAATAAAAGAACAAAAGTATAGAAGTTCTGTGTCTAAACAAAAATGGGATTTAAGGTAAATGTAAAGTCATTTTTGGCTTCCTTTTTCTCCAGTGGAGAGAAATCTGCACCTCCAGAGTCTGATTCAACCCCTCTGAGCCTGAATTGTTCTCTGGAAGTGTTTGTCTTTCTCTTCTAAAAGCATAGGGAGAATTGGGTGACTTTAACTTAATTTAAAGCTTCTGTAGTTTGTGAAGTGATTCTGGGTCTGACTTACCCATCTGATGACTAAGGTCCGCACACAGCAAATCGAAATTTCTGCTCTGAATCACACAAGGCAGGAACGTGAACTTGATCAGGAGATCCTGGTTCAGGAGAATTCCTGAATGGTCTTAAGGATTCTAGAGTTTTTATAAGATTTCAACGAAAAAAAAAACCTCTGTCCTGAACCATAATCTTATAGAATAACTTAGGTTGGAAGAGACTTCTGGAGGTCTCTTATCCAACCCCCTGCTCAAATCAGGCCCAGCTATAGCAGGCTGCTCAGCACCATGCCTGGTCAGGTTTTGAATATCTCCAAAGATGGAGATTCCACAACTTCTCTGGGCAACCTACTCCTGTGTTTGACCACCCAAAGGATGAATTTTTTCTCCTGGTACCTAACTACAATTTCCTGTGTTCCAACTTGTGTCCATTTTTGACACTGTCTCCCACGGCATTCTC
>NW_009190649.1:0-13337 GCF_000690835.1 Fulmarus glacialis
ATTCTATGATTCTATGATTCTAAATATACCCACGTAATGTTGCCATGGAAATAGAGAATTTTGATGTAAATATAAATTTTCTGTATCTACCTTATTTCACTAACACAAATAAGCAAAGCTGCAATCAGAGAACTGCCATGCCTTTATTATCTTTTAGTGCTTGGCATTGTCTACTGAAAATCAGAAGACAGTGGGAACAGGACATTTTAGCTACTATAAGACTATCATGTCTTGATCACATTTTATGTGCGTGCTATGTTAAACTGTTATACAGCACTGTGCATCTAAAAACTGTTCAAATGTTTTTCAGGTCTTATCCATATCTTATAGGTAGGATCATAAACTGAGTCAGTACACTGCTCTGGCGTGATACCTGGGCCCTCATTTAATCACATCATTTAGCCATTAAGAGACATAATGCATAAATAGTAGAGCAGAGGTTGTCTATTTTACAATGAGAGTACGCAATGCCCAAAGCTATACTCCAAACTGGGAAAGAGAAACAATTATCCTTGAACTTATGCTGCAGGGGCACTGCCGGCAAAAGACCATGCAGCTTATTAAAATAAGTATGTGAGAAATATAGCGAAGAGCAATCAAAATAGAGCATGCATAAATTGAAATAAGTGTTATAGAAAGTGGATTGTGCTAATTTAACTAAATCTGTTTCTAAATCAAGATAGTTTAACTCAGAATACTGTTCATGTATATACAAGACAATGTAATTACCAAGTAGTCTTCAATTCCAGGAGCTATTATGCTACTTGGGGAGCAGAGCTGTTGGGACTGGTGAAAGTTTGCAAACAAGTCCCAGGGTATTTACGAAGTAAGGGACCAATGCTGAAAATGGATACAGTCTTGGAAGGTCCTGTTCATAGCGGGTTGTGGAGCAAGAGACATGCTCAGTGAATAACAGGTGGCTCAGGCTGGAGAACAGGAGGTCGCTGCGTGTGCTGGAGACCTTTAGTAACAAGGCTGTTTTGAGGTAGGTACCTTTTACAGAAGTCCAGTCAGCGGTCTCTCCCCTCGGAGGGCTGGAGATCCACGAGGCGAGCTGGTACTTTTGCGTGGTTGAAGAAAGGGATTTCTGCATCCGTGAAAACACTGGCAAGTTTTTTGTCCATTTTGCCCTTTTATCTGTTAGTTCACAACAAAACTATTGACGCTATTGGCCAAGCTCAAAAAAATTTGACCGGAGGCTAGGTCTCGAAGATACGAGATGCCAACAGTAGGTCTGTTAAACCTGTGACCTGGCAGCAGCCTGGGGCAGCCCCAGCCGCACGCATGGCTGGTCTGAGCACCACAGGTATCATCTCGTGCCCAAATATGAAGTCAAGCAAAAGAAACGGTGGAAGAGAGAGGACAGAGCAGCACGGACTGAGATTAGGGATTGTAGCAACTGTGACGGGATCTACGTGGACCGCAGGGAGAGGTCAGAGGAGGTACTATGGGTGGGCAGGAATTCTGGGCTAGGATGCTGGGGAGATAAGGGGAGGTGTGGTGGAGAGGGTAGAAGGAGCTGCGGGTGTTGTGAGAAGTGGACACGAGAAAGAGAACCTAGACTATTGCAGTGGCAGTCTTTGAAAGACGTGGGCTAGGTTATTGAGGGAATTCACATTTATTGGTCACCCCTGTCTGCGAGTTTTCTGCAAATGGTGGGCTGGGTAGAGGAGGGAAATTTCCCTATCTAATAAAAAAAAAGTTTACTCTGCAAGTTCAATACAAATCTCTTAAAACGTCAGTCAGTCATGAGGCACAAGAAGATGTCGTTGGTTATGGTTCTTGCTATGTCTGAGAAAGGAGCCCTGGGAGCCAGTCTCACTTTACGCCTTAGAAGGGAGGAAAAGTTGAACAGCTTCTCCCAAAGTTTTTCCCAAATTTCCCTCCCACAAAAATGCAATTCTGGGAAGAGAAGAAAATTTCAATGTTTTCAGCCTTACACCATAAAATGTTTTTAAGATTATGGGCATGTGTAAAAAAAGGACCTGCTAAAAGGCTGCAGACTTGGCTGGAACATTTCTCTGCACAAATTTGTTCAAAGTTTTTTCGTACGAATGAATCGGAAGTGCTTTCCACCGAGCAATCGTGAAATGTCTGATCCTTCTCACTCCTACAGAATCAGCTAAACTGATTTGCAGCACAGGAACACAGATCAGTTCAGACATCTCTTTCTGTCCACTCCAACTTGATTGCTTTTGGTGCACTCCCTGTGTACCACTATTACCTCTGCATGTCAAACACATCAGTGTTATGCTGTGGGAGCATCTTTGCTACAGTTATGTTTGCATTGGCTGATAAGGATATATTTTTATCCAGGGTGGACATGATTGTGTGCAGCCACACAGATGTGACTGCATTAAATGATGTAGCAGTGTGCAATCCATCAGTTTCCACATATTGTTGCCTGTTTTTACCTCGGATAACTGATTAGCTATCTCATTGTAGAAAACGCAGCTGGGACAAGCACTTAGATGAGAAGTAAAGTAGATGAGAGTCTTTGGCTGATCTCCACAAGCCACGTCATGACAAATACTGCCACTTTAGGATTTTAGAGAAAGTCAACAAAAAACATTTATTGCACTGTAAGAAACACACACTGAAAAAGCACTCAGTGTCACTAAAACAATGCCCAAGGAAAGAGCAATGTATTCTTACTTAATGTTATTTAATCACTGGCAACTCATACAAACTAAAATTCCAATGAGATACACAGTCAATTCATCTCAGATGCTAACTCAAGTGAACACTGTAGCTGTGCTTTCTAGATGAATATTCAACCATTTGTCATTTGCTGCACAACAGTGCACACACACTGGTTTTTTTTAATAGTGAAAACACAGCTGAGAGAGATGCTACTAAAACGTAGACCAGGAGACTTTCAAATAAGATAATGTGATTCTACCCTTAAGCATTTTTCTTCCAAGGCCTCAGAGGTTTCTGCTGAATGTTTTATCAACAAAAAATACAGAATTTGCTTCACTAGTTTATCCTTTTCTGTCAATCAGAATATTATATATTTTTTCTATGTCTGTCTATAGCAGTGTAAGAGGCAGCCATATATTCCAGAAATTCTTCTTTCTATTAGTGCAAGGCAGGAACAGCATCTTTAAAGGAATTCAGTGGTGAGTGAATTCACATGTACTGCATGTGCTTCAGCAAGACAGATGGATTTTTGAGACTCTGCAACTGGGTGGTTTTAAAACCCTTGAGAAGTCTACTCCAGGGACCTCAAGGATTTTATAGTTAGCCCAGGATACATACTGCATCCTTTGTACTCAAAGGTATCTATTTAATAGCTTAGTAGTTGTATGACTATTTTCTTACCTCTCAGAATGTTATAATGTGCAGAAACTACCTTCCTCTGAGCCAGACTTTGGTATCTCAACATCTATTAGATTACTTCCTAGAAGCTACCACTGTATTTAAAAAGTCAATAATACTTTCTGAGATGTTTTTCTTCTCAAATGGACGTGATGCTGTCTTTGCCTTCCCAAATTTTAATTTCCCATTCAGATTACAATATGCATCCAAGCGTCCTGTGCTGAGCAGGTTTGCAGAAAAACAGCTGCTAAAAATTAGTTAAGTGACTCTGTGTCACACACGTAGCAGATTATTAATCTGCTGCTATAGATTATTAGGAAGGTGTTAACTCATGCTTGACCATAATATCTTATTCTCACTTAAATGTTTTGACTTTCTCTTTTTCTAGTACCTGCATGCAAATGGAATTGTGCATCGTGACTTGAAGCCAGAAAACCTACTCTATGCAACGCCAGCACCGGATGCACCACTAAAAATCGGTGAGCAGCATTAAACGTATGCTTCCCTAATTCCTTTGTACCAGTAATATGTGCTAACTGATGTTTACAGTATATACATCTCACCACCACTTTATTCAAAGCTAATGCTTATACTCAAATGAACAGCATGTTACTTCTTCAGCAGCACAGCCGAGCATGGTGTTTTTAAAACCAATACAAAACTAGATGCTTGCTTAGAGAATATCTAGCCAAAATTGTGCGGAATGTGGCAAAGAATAAAGAGCTCAGGAGGAACAGGAAGGATCATGAGATCAGCATATAGCTGTGTGCACCACTTCTGTGCCCCTTTTTTTCATTAAACTAGTATTCTAAGAGGAAAGATTCATTGGCATGAAAGTACAAATATGCAGGTAAGTGGTAGAAAGCAAACTGAGCAAGGCTGACTTCTGTTTTGAAGGCAGGTTTGAAGGGTAATAAGTGATCTTCGCAAAGAGCATAGGGAAGCTATCTGAAGCACGGTCAGCACCATGGGGGGGATGAGGAGGGACAAGGTGAGACCAGGCTCTCCTGATGGGCATGTATCATGCCAGTTCTGTTGGGGATGGCGGCCGCTTGCAAAGGGCATGACCTCCAAAAATGCTGGGTATGCCCAGTTTTTGCTTGAGCAAAGAGGAGCTCTGTACAATGCTCCTGAGGTGGGTTTGGAAATACCACCTCGTGCTCCCTTACCGGGGAGTGTGGGAGCATGTGAGCATGCAAGAAGTGAGTGTTGCCACGTTCATCAGGCCGGTGTTCACCCTGGGTTTCAGGAGCCAGATTTCCACAAACTAGTCTCAAGCAATTTAATATAACTTTCTAGGAAAGTCTTGCATCTCAGAATGATGGTACCTTAATTTACATTTTATCCTAGTGCTTACCTTTCCTGGAAAGGCTCTAAACAGCTGTAATGTGATAGTTTAATGCAGCACCCAGTGTCCTTGGTTTGACAGCCACTGGTTAAGATTATTGCCTTGTTTAAATTGAAATTGGATTTGCAATGAGTGACAGTGTTTATAAACGTAAAGTATATTTCTGTTTAGATAAATAATAATACAGAAATTATAACCATTTAGGGACAAGTGAACCCTAACTATGCATTTCTGGAATAAAATAAGAACTATTTTTATCCTGATCTTAAGTCAAAACATTCCTTTTTATATTCACTGTAACAAAACAAAAATGCTTTTATTTTGCATTTTTTAAGGCCAGATTGTCATCACCTAAATTGAAATTTGAAGAAGCTCAGTTTATTCTCAGTGAAAACTAAAAGAGTTGTAAAGACTTCAGGTTTTATGCCTTTTAAAAAGTGAGTGATGCAAGTACAACACGTAATGTCATGAAGGCTTTTGCTGTCTGAGTAGTAATTCAGGGTGGAAACGCTGCAGAAAGGATGATCTTCTTCCCCTGGCACAATCTCCATGCCCCTAGAAGCCCTCTATCAAAATACTGCTGGGATTTTGTCTCGCAGGGACTGCATACTCTGAGTCTTATCCAAGAAATCACTAATGCACAATTTTTTAACCCAAAATTGTTCTGTTAATTTTATTGGATTACTCACAGAGTGGATGCTGAATATATACCTAGAATGCATTTCTGGATCGCTGCTTGTAAGCCCGTAGGCATCTCATTGTATTGGCTTTGTGCAGTCTTCAGAATAAAATACAAGCTACATTTCTGTCAAGCAAGAGCCAGGGATACTCATTCATATGGACAAATTTTGCTTCTGGATTGCAGTCTGGGTAGATTCTTTAAACTGATCTTCATCTCTGGAAATGACAGTAACTGTTTATGTAATGCATAAATGTTCTTTTAATTACATATACAATGTGAAAAAAAAAGGATTTTATAAGAAAGTAAGAATATTAATATTCCTAAACAATCTTAACAGCTGACTTTGGACTTTCCAAGATTGTGGAAGATCAGGTGACCATGAAGACAGTTTGTGGAACTCCAGGGTACTGTGGTACGTTGTTTTATTATTTACAGTATGCTGCACTTAATGTGAGGATGTTAACATTTTCTCTTTCCAAGGTGAAATTCTTCTTCCTAAAGTCAAAATTCAAAAAGCCCCTAAAAAGCAGAAATAAAAAACTAAAATTCAGAACTGGCACTGGATTACATTTTCTAAACTGATATTCTCTATCACTGAAGCTAAATAATCAAAAGATATGTTAAGATGCAAGTTCATTACTTGCATGGAAATAAGTTTGACCATCATAAAAATGCTGAAATTACTAAAATAATACTGGAGAGGCATCAGCAGAAATTTGGACTATAAAAGGCATAATGGAAAACACAAAAAATTTATAAAGTTCATAACAATTATAAATATTTGAATATTGCTTACGCTGAATTTATCTTAAAGTAATTTTTTTTGACATAGAGGAAATCAAATTATTCCTTAGAGTAGGGTCATAAGTTAAACTCCTAAACCCAAAACATTTCAGATACATGGTTTTAAATTCAGGCTTGACTCAGACCTTTCTGGTCCATGCTGGAGCGGGACCTGTATAACAGAATTATGAGTGCAATATCAAGGAGCGCTTTGTGGCAGATCTTGTCAGCTGGGGCGACTGGTGTAGATCTAGTCATCCTTTCAGCAGTGAAAAGGCTTTGGCAGTTTTAACTAATCCTGTTTTCTCCTAAACAAAGTAAGAATGAAATCATAGGTTTGCTTCAGTTTTAGCAAGAGTGAGAGTCAGTATGAACTGCTGCTTACCAAAATGACTAGTTTGCCTGTGCATTCACAATGCTTCAACAAGCATGAGTTTATGGATGACTTCAGAACAAACATCTAACTCATGAGCTTAGCACTGTATTACACAAGGATGGTAATTTTAATTCCTTTAGTAATTAGAAATTAGGAAATTATACACTTAATGATGTTGGGTTTATATTTTTCAGTTGGTGGCCTTTAAGGACACTTTCTACTTGTTTAACTGTAGTTAACAAAGTTTAGAAACTGTGTTTCATCTCAGTTGCCCTGTTCTTACATGTTTCTCTTTTTTCCAAAATCACAGCTAGTTCATGCTTCTCAGTCTTGTAGCTTTTCATAATGTAAGGTGTCTAATTTGAATGCAGGAAAACCACCACTGATACTTCAAATTAAAACAAATTTCTGTAGAATCACATTTAGGTAAAAATACGTTACCTCACTGTCATATGGGAGAGTGAGGTTTTGATAAGCAAGTGAAAAAACATAGTACTGGTAACAGTCCATGAATAATTAGGAACGTGGGTTTTTTCTCCATTGCTTTTGGAGAAAATAAGTGGGGCAGAGAATGAACACTACAATTGCTGTATGCATTACACGCAAACAATGCCATAGCTGTGCTATACGTCGGATATCAGTAATCCAAAGAGGATATAACTAAAACCAACCCCCAAAAAATCCAAAATCTAAAATCAGAGTTCAAGCGCATAACCTGCCACAGTAGGGAGAAAGGAAGCATACAACTGACCTTGAAAAAAATAATTTAAAAGATGCTGCCGAGCCCCAGCGGCCATTCACGCGTGGGGCCGGAGCATTTCGCTCTGCCCACGGGGCTATGGCGGGAGCTCGTCCTGCTGCAGGCGGGGACGTGCCCAGCCTGGCTATCCCCTGCGCACAGCAGACTTTTCTTCAGCAGCGTCCCCAGGTAGGAAGGGATGGCACTGGCCTGTAGGATGCTCCGTCCCTGCGGAGAGCCTCCGGCCTGCCTGCGGGCGGCTGGTCTGCGCAGCAGGGCAGAGCCCTGCTGGATTCTGGCTCCGTTTCCTGTGGTGGCACCGAGCCGTGCAAGGCTGAGCAGCCGGCAGCTGGACGACGCCTTGCAGATTGCCTGGCAGCTTTCAGCAGGGCATCCGTGCATGCTGTCGAGCTCCCGGTACAGCACCCTTGTGCACAGCTTCGCTGTCAGAGCAGCTCTTGGACACGCGCAGAAACTCACCTGGACTCCTGGAACCAGAAAATGAGCTAGAAATGGATCCTCCAGTGCCAGAACATGCAAAAAAAAGAACATGGCAAAAGAGGATTGCAGCTGCCTCTTCAGTCTGCTTGCCCTTCATTGCAAGGCACTTCTATGTCAGCAAAGCAGCTAATGGCCCGGGAGGCTGGTGATCTTGTTTACACCAGGGCAAGCCTGCTGGGCTTCCCATGGTGGATGCTCACCTCCAGCAACCAATGTGATCTTGTGGAGAAACCTATTTCTGCTATTCTTGCTGAACTCTAGATCCTGAATGGGCTCCTACAAGAGGCTGCAAGTTGCTAGCAGTGTCCTGGGTGATAAGCATCTGAGGTAGTTTTGGACAGAGCTGAGCCAAGCAGTGCAGAAACCAAAGACTTGGCATTTGCTTTTATAAATGTAGAGGCAAAGGAAAGAGAACATTGGAGAAGACCATAAGATTACTCTGCTACCTCGTAGTACAGCTGATAATGCAGTTCAGGTGACATGTCCATTACCTTGTACGACATTCTCTGCCGAGCACACACAGGTGCCAAGTATGCTTTAGAGCAGCACTGAATTCCAGTCTGCTTAGTTTCGTAAAACCGTACTTCACATATTGGCTATTAACGTTCGGGTTGTCTTCTCTCATGACAGTTATACTACAAATGCCATAAAACTGTAGTTAGTATTTAGCCCTTTTTATGCCTGTCTTTGCATAATATAAAAATAGGATGAGGCTTATTCCCATAGAAGAGCCCTCAGAGTAGGGACGACTTGGTGGGGAGGGTTGGGGCTGAATGTCTGTGCTGAGAAGAGAAGAAAGGAGCTTTGTGCCTACAGACATGAACCTGCAGTCCTTGCTTTACAACCCGAGTTAACTCGTTAACATAACCCGAGTTAACATGCAGAATTCCTGGTGCCTGGAAAATATTCAAGCATTACTTTCCAGAAGTGGAGGAAACCCAGGAGCAATACTGTTGAAATGCCAAATTACACTATGAATAATTGATAGTCACAGGCTGCCAACTCCCACATCCTGCCCGCCCAGCTATCAGCAGCTTCTCCAGAAAGGACACAGCAACAAAAACACTTACTGGAGCCAGGATACTTTGGCATCAAGACTGGGACGTGCAAAGTGATGCAGAGGACTGAAAGCAAGAAGATGGTCACAAAGAACTTAACTTGCTGAGGCATTGTGCTTTCAGTGAACTTAAGAAGGGCATAAGTGATTTCTGACAGTAGGACGTAAAAATAAGCCAGTGCAGAGTAGTGATTCATGATCAGTCTGTCAGAGTCAACATCTAAACTAGCAGCAACATATCTGTCAAATCCATTCACCAAAAGCAAACTCCTGGAAATATTAAAAAATTATATTTACAAGATGTATAACCATGTGATCACAGTCCAGGTACCAAGGCAGCCCTGTATATACAAAGATTTGGTCTCCTTTGTGGCCATTTTACAATACTGAAGTGAAAGGAGGAGAAAAGAAAAGAAGGGCAGGAAGTGTCTTCTGCCCTTATCCTGAGCAAGAAGACATCCCAAGAAACATTGCGTTCTCTAGAAGAGGAAGCATATTGGCCATTAAACAGAAAAACTGTCCTATTTACTTCAGAACCCCCCACATGGCATTAACAAACATGGCAGGGAGAACGGTGGTTAACATCTCTTTTTTGGGTCCATCTCCCTCACTTTCTCTGAAGCCATTGACTGCTTTGCTTGTAGGCCGTCCTGTTAGCTATGGGTTGACCTGAGTTAAAATCAGTTGGGATCTAGTGTCCCTTCTCAAAAACACCCCCTCTCTGTTCATCGGTTTACCTAGCAGAAGAATAAGGAGGCAGGGAAAGTCTGTGCTTAGACTGGCAAGTGTTTGCCCAGCTGCCAGCTGTACGAGTGGTATGTAGCAAATTTAGTGATTAATGTCCTTTGCCTTCTATATTAATGCTTTGTAAAAATGCTTCATGTGTTCCCTGCATGGTAAATCCTTCAGGTAAGTTGAAGAAGTCTGAGCCAGCTGCCTGGAGGCCATTAGGGAGTTGTCTATACTCTGATTAAAATCATACTTGGGGGAGCCTTGCTCCCCTGGGATATTGCAGCACATGCCCCAGGAGAGCTAGCTGCCCCAACGGAGACTTCCCACAGGCTGGAGCAAAGCAGGAGCGTGCCAGCAGCCTGGATCAGTCTGGACGGGCAACCAAAGCTTCAGGCCAAGCAGGGAGCTGTCATACATTTCGGGAAGCCCCAGCCCTTCTTGGCCCTGCTGCTTACACTGTGAAAGTGTAATGCGGGAAGGTGAAGAGGTGCAAACGTGCTGCAGCGTTGGTGCACGTAGGTACAGCAAGTCCACTGTGCCCTGGAAATGTGGCAGCCATCCCACGTGCATCATACAGCCCGTGGGCTCAGGGGCTGTGCTGCCATCCCGTACATCTGATGGATATTAATACAGATGCAGTGGTTGCTGAGAAGAAGGGCTACTGATACATGGAAGTGTGGCTCAGCAGTGTCTTTTTAATTATTTTTTTCCAATTAGTTGGGTATTTTTGCCTGTGGCCAAAAGATGAGGGAGGGAAGGGTCTTGCTTCCCCCAGTATCAAGCACTTCCATTTCCTCCTCTGGAGATGTGGCATTTTCATCCTGCCACCTCAGGAGCTTTGCCCAGGGAGGTTTACCCAGGGAGGCGGCAAACCTCGGGGGTGAGCAGAGCTATGAGCCCTGGGGCCGTGGGGGCTGGGGGTGCTTGAGGTAGGCACGTCACAGTTTGAATGTGCAGCCATGCACATTTTTAGTCACACGCAGCAGCAAGAGATACTGCCTGAGGGATACAGCAGTCTGCTCAGCTTTCTTCAAGGTGTGTCTGTCAAGCTGCTCGGGCAGAGATTGACTACTCTTTACCGTTGCAGAGGCGGAGTTCCTGTAGGCTGCCTGGCCTTTCCGCCTGCTCCGCACTGCCACAAAAGCAATTGCCTGAAATGGTCATGTCTTTCCTTACAATTAAAACAGAGTATCAAAAAAAAAAAGCCCAAATAAAGTACCAAGTAAATAAGTAAAATACTAAAGTAAAAGTGCCATCTCCTTTGTCACACTTGTCGTGGTTTAACCTGGCAGGCAGCCAAATACCACGCAGCCGCTCACTCACTCCCCCCCCGGCCCCGCAGTGGGACGGGGAGAGAATCAGAAGGGTAAGAGTGAGAAAAACTCGTGAGCTGAGATAAAGACAGTTTAATAGAACAGAAAAGGGACAATAATAGTGATAATGATAAAATATACAAAATAAGTGATGCACAATGCAATTGCTCACCACCCGCGCTGACCGATAACCAGGTACCTTCCTGGATCACGCCCACCATTCATATACTGCGCATGACGTCACATGGTATGGAATACCCCATTAGCCAGCTGAGCTGGCTGTCCTGATTATGTTCCCTCCCATCTTGTGTACCTAGCTCAGTCAGTAGGCATGGGAGCTGTCCTTGGACTAGGAGGGTACTTAGCAACAACTGAAAACATCAGTGTGTTACCAACATTCTCCTCATACTAAATCCAAAACACAGCACTAGGAAGAAATTTAACCCTATCGCAGCCGAAACCAGGACAACACTGCAGCTCCAGTGCTGCTGTAGCTTTCTGTGGTTCATTTCACAAACCTAAATCTAAAAAACAATTTGAAACCAAAGTCCGCTTTTCATTTTATTCTGGCTGTGCTTGGACGTGACTTCTATTGCTTTATACTCAGTGAAGGGAATCATTTGCCTAACTAAGGGCTTAAAAGAGCAGGCCCTAACTTTTTAAAAGACACTTAGGAGTGTGCACAGAATTCAAATTGATTTTGTGACTGTTATTTCTGCATTCAACTTTCATCTTACTGACAAATGTTTTATCATCTGCAGCACCAGAGATACTACGGGGATGTGCCTACGGCCCTGAGGTGGACATGTGGTCTCTGGGGATTATCACCTACATCCTGTAAGTCTAGACAGTGTTACAGAGTGGCTCATTTGTGAGCACCGGCCGGTGTTTATGACATTATAAGCTGTGCCATTGGAAGAGACGAGATCCTGAACTTTAATTATGATATTCCTGATCTTATTTAAGTAAGTCAAATCCTAGAGGAGCATGGCAAAACACTCAGGTTGTATATTTGATAAATGTAACACTTCTTCCTGAACGGCAGCAAGGTCTGCACAGAATCATGCTACTAACGTGAATGAAAAGCTGCTGAAAGCAAAAATACAAGCATACGAGTGTAAGAAACCATCGTATATTTTTTTTCTCATTCACACAAAGTGTGAGATATACTATGATCCTAAGGAGCTTCTCAACTACAGATGGGGCAAGGAGAAGTTAAGGTGCTTGCAGTAGTTTCACAGTGCCTGTGAACATTCCCAAATGCAGCTGCCCCATCTGTGTCAGCCACAGACACTGCTACAGCTTTGGCATCAGTGTTGCTGTCTCACAGCATCTCAGCCAGGAGGCAGGGAACAGCCCTGGACTCTCTGTCTGCAAATCAGTCCACTGGGTTAAATGATTAATGTTGAAGTGTTCCACTTCTTACAAAATAACCAGAGACGCTGTTGACAGAGGGCTGTGAGCGATGCTGGCCATGCATATTTTAAACAGTTCAAGTTGCAACTATAGACCAAAATTTTCCAACAGTTATGTCTAAAGGTAGGCACTTGTGTCTGCATCTTAATATGGCTAGTCCTAATTCAATTGGTAAGCATTGTAATTATTTTATTGTATCGATGGAATCTTTCAAAGGAAGATTATTGAGAAGGGAAAATTTTATCTGATGTATTGACACTTCTTTTTATGGGAGAATAAATAACTTCATTTATTCCCTTGGCAACACCAATGCTAAGCTGGCTTGTGTAGTTGTATGTACTTGCAGGACACCTTTTACAGGAAGAAAAAGGGATTTTACACATATACATTAAAGATATGGAGGATTTTATACATCTGGGCCATTTTCTTTCCCCTTCTAAGGACTTATTAACTGTGTCATAGAATCATAGAATCATAGAATCACAGAATAGTTTGGAAGGGACCTCCCTTCCATCTAGTCCAACCCCCCTGCTGTGGGCAGGGACATCTTCAACTAGATCAGGTTGCTCAGAGCCCCATCCAACCTGACCTTGAGTGTTTCCAGGGATGGGGCATCTACCACCTCTCTGGGCAACCTGTGCCAGTGTTTCACCACCCTCATTGTAAAAAATTTCTTCCATATACCTAGTCTAAATCTACCCTCTTTTAGTTTAAAACCATTACCTCTTGTGCTGTCGCAACAGGCCCTGCTAAAAAGTATGCTGCCGTCTTTCTCATAAGCCCCCTTTAGGTACTGATAGGCTGCAATAAGGTCTCCCCAAAGCCTTCTCTTCTCCAGGCTGAATAACCCCAACTCTCTCAGCTTTTCTTCACAGGAGAGGCATTTCAGCCCCCTGATCATTTTCGCGGCCCTCCTCTGGACCTGCTCCAACAGGTCCATGTCTTTCTTGTGCTGAGGGCCCCAGAGCTGGACACAGTACTCCAGGTGGGGTCTCACCAGAGCAGAGTAGAGGAGCAGAATCACCTCCCTCGACCTGCTGGCCACGCTTCTTGTGATGCAGCCCAGGAT
>NW_009190649.1:13505-27691 GCF_000690835.1 Fulmarus glacialis
TTGTTGAGCCTCATGAGGTTCACAGTGGCCCACTTCTCGAGCTTGTCCAGGTCTCTCTGGATGGCATCCCATCCCTCAGGCGTGTCAACAGCACCACTCAGCTTGGTGTCATCTGCAAACTTGCTAAGGGTGCACTCGATCCCACTGTCTATGTCATTGATGAAGATACTAAACAGTACCGGTCCTAATGCAGACCCCTGCAGGACGCCACTCGTCACTGATCTCCATCTGGACATTGAGCTGATGACCACTACCCTCTGGTGCGTCCATCCAACCAACTCCTCACCCACCGGCCAGTCCACCTATCAAATCCATACCTCTCCAGTTTAGAGAGGAGAATGTGTACAGCAAGTACAGTGTGTAATAATACAGTTCTTTTCTTTGTGTCTTTTGCAAAGAAAGAATTATATTTTCTAGGGTTTATACGAAAAGTACTTGTAAGGATATATAAATGCTCTGATGAAAATACCAGAAAACATCTTTTGTTCTGTACATAAGCTTCAAATAAGTCACAGCTCTCCTTTTGAGTGCCTGTAAATAATAGGCTACAATATTCCTATTTGCCATTTTGTTATCTGCTCTTTTTAAAATGTGAATCTTTGTCTCAAGGCCTGGTTCAAGTCTGAAGAAGATCACATCTCAGATATTGCCTGCCAGGTGATCATTTTTTCTCAGTTCTGGTGGTCCACGCATAGATAGAGAGATGTGAAATTTGCCAGCAGGGCTGTCCCTGTGATTGGAGAGGTGCCTTTTCTTGTCCCTTTACAAAGATACCTAGATTAAGTCACAGGCTTGCCTAGTTAGTCAACGACTGAGGGATAGTTGTTGTACTTGAAACTGAGAGCCTTCCTTAAGCAGAACTTGCTTTCAAGTGTAGGCAAGCTCCAAGCAAGAACGTACAGCGAATTCCTATTTGAATATACAGAGTGGCATTTGCTATATGCGGCCTTTCAAAACCTTCCAGCTGTTCAGGAGATGCTCCCAAGCCACGTTAAACCTCTGCACCGGTGTAAACACAAGTGTGTGAGCTCCTGCTCTGGGTGGGACACCACCAGTACAGATACTCCTCTACTTCTTCCTCCTTCTGTTCCTCTCCTCCTCCCCTCTTGAAATCCAATTTGACCTACAGGAGCAAGCCAGGCAAAAAGGGTGCTAGGTGAATCCACTTGACCATCTCTTCCATTTAGCTTTAATAACACTCCACATTTAAAACTCTTCTATTGAGTATAAAGCTTTGTAGGTCAACATTTCTGATGGGTTAGAAACTGAGATCAGAAAGATACATGTACAGTAATTAATTGATTAATCCTGCAGCCTAAAGGGCAGTGTTGCATGTCTCAGTCTCGTAGTTTAGTAGAGGGAATGCACTTATGTACAGTCAAAAAAATACATTGTTGTATGTGCCTCCAAAACAGAGTGGATTTAGGAGTTAACTACCATGCTACAGAAGACGTGCATAAAACTGTATCTTCTCACCTATACAAAGTGGACTTACCATGTGATTAAGAAAAACTTTGACACATATTTTGACTGAACGATTATTCCTCAGGCAAATTATATTAAGACCTACTGATAATAACTGTCATAATTCCAAGGAAGCCACATTTATAGTTTTAACAGCAAAGAGGACCAGTCCTTTTGTACTCCTACAGCAGGTTAGAAATGCTACTGCACATTTGAGATGCAGATAGTGGTCAACAAATACAGAGGCTTTGCCTGTAGTCAAAATTGCATGGATTTAATTAAAGGTGGTTTTTTACTAACTCACTTAAAAGGGCACTAAACACTGTCTGGTCATTTCTAATTGATTTTGAAGCTGTTTACATCGATTTTTCTTTATTTGGTAGGTAATTGATTTAAAATGAATCAGCATAATCCTGGTTTAAATGAAATCAAGAGCAGCCATGCTGGGTCTTACCCTGGTTTAATTTATCTAATTTGAAATCACACCTCTAGTTTTATTCATCTAATCTGTCTGCTGAAATGAAATTTTTTTAAGTAGAAGCGTTATCTATAGAAATTGTTAATAAGACAACAATAGGTGATAGTAGTGAGTTACGATGAAAATATTTTTAGGAGTAAATAGAGAATCACTTAGAAGGCTTCCAACACAGTCACAGCAAGCCTTAAGCATGGTCTCACTGTATGTCATCAGTTACCTGGTATTCCAAAGCACATTTTGGCTGAACCAGTTAGTGGCCCAACAACCCTGCTCAGCAAAGGTGCTCCATGGGGATAGGAGCCGACCTGAACCAAGCTCAGAAGTGGTGGTGGGAGAGGCAGGCAAATGAGAGGGGAGCAGCAGAGGGACTGTGACCAACTCCCACCTACTGAAGCAAAGTATTTGGAGGTTGGATTCTTGTGGTTTAACCCATCTCTGCCAGACTTGGAAATTAATAACGCACCCAGAATGTGCTTACAGTGGAGGTTTTCTCCTCTCCGGCACTGCAAAGTGATGCAGCTGTTCCACCCGTGGCTACACACCACTCTCAAAACCACATTTCGTCCTTGAACATCTGTCTCCTTTCTGTGGACAGTAAGCACACTGATTGGGTTTAAAAACATAAAAAAAAGCTAAAAGTAAGATTGAATTTTCTAGATTTGTTGCTGTCTTTTTCTTTATGGTATGCTGTTCTTTTCCTGTCATCTCATTGCTTGTTGCATTTTCTGGAGGCAGAGTAGCAGACAGACTTTCTGTTTAGTTCAGAACACATACTGGTTGAACAGGAAGTTCACTTTAAAACATATGATTATGTGTGCAGGCAGATTAAAGTGCAATGAAGCAACAAAAAAGGACATTATATAAATGGAAACTACTTCTATGAGTTTGCTTTCCCCAGGGCCAGCAGTGTGGATCTGTGTCAGGATCTGTATTATTCATACATTCATAAATGCAGTCATTAGTGAGATTACAAAATTTCTTGATACTATGTAGGTTACCTAAGTAAAGATGAGGTCTGATTATTAAAACCTGCTGAAGGTTTTTACGTTTTGTGGATGATAAGATGAAATAACGTACAGCGATGAACATAATCAAAAACTAGTCCTAACTGGACATATGAAAACTTCTAATTTCACAGGTAAAGTGTGCTTCCTCAGCTAATTCCTATCCCTCAGGAAAGAGTTACAGGGATTCTGATAAGTCCTCTATGAACACGTTAACTCTGTGCTTGTAAACAATCCAGAAAAGCAGATCCAAGGTCAAAAACTGTTAACAAAGAAAGGGAGATTAATATAGAAAACATCATTATGCTAATTTGCCACTCCATGGTGTGCCCACACTGAATGCTGTTTGCACCCACTTCAAAAAGACACACAGCTGGAGAAGACTCACAGAAGAGAGCAGGGATGAGCAAAGTTTCAGACTGAGGAATGACTAAATAGTCCAAGGGACTTAAGCCTGAGACCAGCAGAGTGAAGAGCTGCTAGAAAATACTTACTGGCATGTAGAAGGTAAACAGGTATCAACTGTTGGATGGCTACTCTTATGTTAAGTCCCTGTATTAATAGTTCCAGTTACAGACATGTGAAAATGGAAAATTTACAATTTGATCCTTTCCCATTGAGTCTTTGAGCCGTTGAGCCTTTCCCATTGCTTATGAACACTTATGACCACATTTTGCTCTGCTCTGTAGAATTAGGAGTTCATAGGTACATCCAGGTCTGGTTTCCCAAAGTGGAGTACAGGACACAAAGTAGGGAAAAACTGTTTCTAATAGCCCAAGACTGATTAATCTTTGATAAATTTCTTGCTTTTTTATCCTTGCAGACTTTGTGGCTTTGAACCATTTTATGATGAAAGGGGAGATCAGTACATGTTTAAGAGAATCCTGAACTGTGAATATGACTTTGTGTCCCCCTGGTGGGATGACGTGTCTCTGAATGCCAAGGATTTAGTAAGTAAAGCAAAAACGAGACTGGAGTACTGTTGCTGATACGTATTTGGCTAGTATCACTTCCACTGAGAAAAAGAGTCCATTTTGGGGTGGGGGCAGAATAATTAGTTAATTAATTGTTCATATGGCTCCTTGCTTTTCTTCTTCTTGTCTCTAGTATATTATGGTACTGTTAAGTATCCCGTTAGTCCAGTGCTGTAATTTTGCACTCAAAACCATGGATGTTCAGGTCCTTCTGTGAACTAAGCCACAGATTGTTGGCAGCTGTCACAGTGTTCATGTATGCGGGCCTTTCATGCTAGCTCTGAGGCGTTTTATCATTCCTCTTTGCAGGGCAACCACCTTCAGGGAATGTAGAAACTAGCCCAGTTTTCAAGTCTGAACTTTGGAGGAAGGATGTAAAAACACCGTCCTACAACCCGCTTTTGCTGACAACCTTTTTCTGTCCACTTAAGCTTTCTCTTAGTAAATGAGGGAAGACTCATTGCTTTTAAGTGTGGTCCGTTAGCAAAACGCAAGGGCTGGCATGCTGTCTGCACTGTATTCTTTTATTACTGGATAAAGTAGGTTGGATCCAGGAGACACTGATCTGCAAAGATAGGTATGCTTGAGTTTGATTTTTAGTCAACAATAACTTGCACAATTCAGTTATTTCATTAGCACTGAAGACACAAATGCTCAGTTCCATATTACTTATACAAACTATGCCATAAAATACTACATAATTAGTGTTTATAAAGTACTTCAGGATGCCTCAAATGGAAGGACTGTAGAAGTTCAAAGTACTTTTTTGTTGTTGTATTAGATGTGACTTTTTTTAAGGCCAAAAAAATATCATTTACTGCCTTGTGTCGTCAAAACCAGATAAACAGCAGCCTGCAACAAAGCTGCTCATTTATTGTATACAGAGAGCTTTGGTCCAAACTGATCCCTACTGTTTTGCTACAGTACCACTCAGAGTTTCAGGTTTGAACACTGTATAGCAAGCTGTAGATAAGGATGAAGACCATGGCTTTCAAAGCCCATGCTGTGGGAAGTTCTGGGGTGTTCAGTTGAAGTGGTTTGCTTAACTTGACCTCTTCTGTGGATGCATAGTGGGTGTTCATCACGATGCCTGTTCTCCTGCACCTACTTCAGGGCACTGACTTTCTTTAATAGCTCTCTGTGGGGAAATCTCAGAGAGCCCTAAAGCGAGTCCTCCCCTCACACTTGGGCACATAGCAGTGGTGGAGCCCTGTGCCATCACTTGCACTCTGCTCCAAGAGGGTGTGCAGTCAGCAGAGTACTATTCGTGTACTTCTTTACTCTATCCTCACCCTTCTTTTTTTTCAAAACACCACTTGTCCAGACATACAGCAAAACCCATGAAATGCAGATTGACTGGACACACTTTGTATCCAGAGTTTGTACCACCTCCACTCCCAGGGGTATGTCTGCAGTCCCTTGTTCCCAAAAATGCCCTACTGTTGTGTTTGGAGAAGTGCAGCTTTCCTGGTTTCAATAACAGAAAGAATGGCATAAACAGCATTAGTTTCAGAATGGGCTAAGAGAGAAATACTTGTATAGTACTTTTTAATTCATGTGTACATGAGGTTTTATGGTGACTGAAAGAAGCATTTTGTCTGTGATGTACCTGGCAGTGACTGCATGAGTTGCACACACTAGAATTTAAACTTTCTAATCCAGTTTAAACCTTGTCCAAATCCAAAAGTGGGGATACTGCTAAGAGAACTGCCTGGATGGGGGTATTTTGAGAATCTCTTAGGGTTTATGTGACAATTCAGACATAGAACAGCCTATGGCAGATATAGGCCAGCTGCATTGGTATGTACTCTGACAAATATTGGTAACCGGTTGATTCTTTTTCTCCTCTCTTCCCCCTTAGTGGCTGTCTTATTCAGATGTTATTTATGGAGGACCAAGAAATGCCGGAAACAAAATACATGCAAAGACCTGAATGCAAATTCTTGTTGGTTTCTTAGAATGTGTTTCACTAAGATGCTTCCCAAACCAAGACCAAAGCCACAAAATGCAAAGCTCAATAAATGTAAATGAAGAGTAAGGTTAACAGTCTTCTATATTTCTTCCTTGTGATGCAGGTTAAAAAGTTGATTGTTTTAGACCCCAAGAAACGCCTCACCACTCTACAGGCTTTGCAGCACCCATGGGTCACAGGGAAGGCAGCAAACTTTGCACATATGGACAATGCACAAAAGAAACTTCAAGAATTCAATGCCCGGCGTAAACTTAAGGCAAGTCTGTGGACATGGTCTCTGTTTTGGCTATGAAAGCATGCAATTAAATTAGTACCTTTACAGAAACCTTGCACACTTTTCAGGACAACGTTCCATAGTGGTATGGAAGCTTTTTATTTAAGATGACTGATGAAAATGAAAAAGTTGAAGCTGATTTAGTCAATGTCTGCAGCCAAACAAATAAAAATGTGTGAGGTTGGTTGAAAACTCTATCTACACAGACAGAACTGCTGAGAGTGTACACAGCTTTTGCAAATTCCTTACCTTCTTTCCTTCCTTTCTTTCTTCCCTTCTTCTTTTCTTGCTTCTGTCCATCCGTCTGTCCTGTACTGCTTGCACATCCTTAGAGTATTGACCAGAAAGAACAAAATTCTGAGGAGTATCTTCATGAGCATCCATAAATCTGGAAGATATTTAATCTACCATAGCATAATTTGATCTGTTAGCCACCCTCAGTTTCTATACCTATCAATACAAAGCAGGAGCTTAAGCCATCCTTCTGTATGATCTAGAGTCAGCATTTCAGACATGTAGGTCCATAAAATGTGTGGGTTGAGATTAACAAACAGGCCCAAAACATGCATTTCCAAGTACCTCTGAGAGCAAATGTGCAATAGCATTCTTCATCTGGAAGTTAAGCGCTGCAAGGCAGGAGTACAGGTGGGACCTGTGCTGAAAATTACATTAGGTTTTGAGTCACCAGTATGCTCCTTTACCATCTAGTCTACATATCTACCATGGGAAGAAACAGGGAAACATTTTTAGGTGCAGATGGCAGGCAGCTGGGCATCTAACTGACATAACATCGAGAAACTTTCTTCTGTCCTAATCCCTTCTTCAGTTGTTAAAGATTTGTGTCTGCTTAGGAGAGACTTCCAGGGATACTTCAGCACAGAAATTATTACCAACAGCTACAGTGAAGCTGCCCTTGTAGCCCTGGGGAATAAGAAATCTTGTCTGAGAACCTTATAACCCCTATGCAAAAGCAAATTCACAAACAATGGCCCTTAACTTTGTTTTTGCTGATTTTTTTTTCAGTACTATTAGGGAACTATGATGGAGAATCTCTACAGGGCAAAGAAAAAAGTTTTGTCATTTACAAAGGTCTCAGACACTGTAGATACAATTCACAGTGATGCTTTGCCCATGCGAAACTGAGTAGATGTATCTATTAACATTGTTCTCTTCAGAAGATTTCTGTAGCCTTACAGCAGGATTGCTGTGTATTCACTGAAGATGCCATGCAACGTTGTTATATCAAAATGATTTCAGAGCGTGAGCAGAGTCATAAATTCCATTATTTCTGAGTGAGCTGTAACATTCCCTGCCCAGGAGGTCACAAAGAAACACGTGCTCTTTTTGCATGTTTTGATTTTGATTCTCTTTATATTTTTACACCTTTGATCACCAACGAGATTTTTTTTAAGCCCAGTTTATTTAGATCCCTATAGTCAACCAATTTATACTTCTGTGTTTAAAAGCTGTTGCTTTTTATAAGTTTATTTCTTCATTGCTTTTCTATTAATGATTAAATGACCAAATCTCCAATTATTAAGGGAATTAACTGGAGTTAGCAGTTATTGTAGAGTTAATAGTTTTACACATATATATGTATAAAATGAACTATCAATTTTTAGACAATTAATTCCTGTCCAAAAAATAAGAACAAAGCAGAAAACCAAGTAGTGAATACATGCTTTTGTTGTTGTTTTGTTAGTAAGAATAATATAAAATTATCCTCTCTTTCCCAACATACAAGTCCAGCAGCAGGCTTTCTTTACGTAAAGACATATTTTTATAGAATAACTCCAAAGCTTTTAGTCATGATTTGGTTTTTCATGGATTGTGTTGAATTTGTTTCATAAACATCCACATGGCTAGTGAGAGTAAATTACATTAAAAGTATCTTTATACATTATAAAGTCATTGAGTGGCCTGTTCTGTTTGTAATCTGTAATTTCACTTTCAAAATTATTGCCACTTTTATTGGCTCATGCCTTGTACTTTGACTTCATATTCTATGTTAGCTGATTCTTCTTTCTTGCCAATGTTTATGTAGTCTGTTTTTTCATTAGCATCTTCTTTTTCTTTTCTTTTCACATGGTTACCTCTCCAAACCATCCACAAAACTTGCTATATTCCTTATCCCTTGCTGCCCTCGATGATCTTAGAGGTCTTTTCCAACCTTAATGATTCTATGATTCTATCCAGACCTGCTTCTTCTGTGATGCCTAAGCAAAAAGCTAGCCAAGTCAAAAGTAGCTAGAGTTGTCATACACAGAGATTAGTATTTCTTTTCCTCAACTCTGTATGTTTGTTTTTTCAGGCAATAAAACTCTTCAAGGCGAGGGCTAAGATAACTGTCCTAATATGTCTCTTCATTTTGTGAGATTTTATGTGATATGAGAGCCTATCCTCAATGTGTATTTATATATATACATAGGAAGTTGCCCGTGTGCTCTGCACCATTGTGCTTGGCATATGCAATAGTGCAATAGTGATAAATACTGTTTCCCTCTGTGAACTTTTCATGGAATAATCAGTAATAATACTGTTATTATTATGACAGAAGATAACTTACTTTCTTTTTGCCATCTAACTTCAACATGGGAGACCTGAAGTAATTGCTAAAAAAAAATGCAGCATGTGCAGCTGAAAAAAAAATTCTGTAATCTGTCCAGGCCCTGGCAGGTATCTGAATGTGACATTACCGTGAAGACTAAACACAGTTACATTCCCTGAAAGGACGATGCTAAGGCTGTAGCGCTGACAGACCGTGTCCTTTAAGGAATGTTTGCTTGATCCTCTCTTTCTCAGGCTGCAGTAAAAGCTGTGGTGGCATCAACTCGCCTTGGCAGCGCCAGCGGTCACAGCGCGCACGACAGCAACAAGCCCAGCCGTAACCCATCTCCCGTCCATGATGGCAAACCTGAAGAGAAACCCACTCAGGAAGCAGAAGCAGCTCCAGAAGAAATGTCTTAGGTCAACGTGCTTCCTTGTTTCAGCTGAGATCCATCATTTCATACACCAGCTAACTTGTCATTCAGCAAGAGAGATTCGTAAGCTTGGCCTCTCTGGTTCTGCTTTGGGGTGCCAAATGCACTGGCTGGTGATCCTACCTTCAATGCATGTGACTGCTTATGAAAATAGTAAACTGTTCCATAAGGCATGTCATGGAAACAGTGTTATTTGCAGTAATACCGGCAGGTAAAAACATGGGGATGAATAACTACCTACCATAGTGCGTATACTTCATATACATCTATCCGGTGTTTCTAGATGGTATTTGAAACAAAATACTATTTAATTTGGTTTTATGGAAGTGTATGTCTTCTGTATGTCACCAGTTTCTTTGAACTGCTTCCTTCCAGATTCATAGTCCTGCAGCAGACGAAATGGAAGGAAATTCCAAGCCAATGCTTTTAAAACTCATGTACGAAATAATGCTTTTTATCTGTAAAATTCAAAAAGTATTTGGGGATCTATATGCAAAAAACATTCCACTACTTCTGGGAAGAAATTGAAATGTTAGTTCCACTGGGCATGAAAATGTACGTTCCTCAAGCTTGTGTTGAGAATGCCTTATTCTGACTTTTCCTGTTTATATACAGTATTTTAATGACAACCAAAATTACTCAGATTTCTGCCATTTCATTCTCTAGTAAAGTGTTAGCAAAATAAAACTGTAGACTAGAAGAGGATTAGAGTAGATGCAAATTTTTGAAATACCATTGTATTTATTCATTAATTTCTAAACTGTGCAGCTAGAAGATGTTTTTATAGGGCCTAAGAGAATAATCTGCAATTATACAAGCTGTAAATGCTTGAAGGAAGCTATTCCACAACTTAATGATTTTGCTCTGGGGAGACACTCTTGTACAAGGTCTGGGAGCATGTAGTATAATCTAGTTGCTTCCCAGATAGTTTAACCTCATGATTAACCGGTTTCCACCTGTCAGCATAATTAGTCCAGATTTTCCTAACAAAGGACCCCTCCTGTAAAGTGATCCACCAGCACAGATCTTGCATCCACCCAGAGCTCCCGTGTCTTATGTTAAAAGCTGTGTGCATGGATCCGCTAGCTAACTTAGGGCTAGCTCTTCAGCTATCTTGATTTTTTTTGTCGAATGTAGTTGATAAGAACTGAAAAATTAACATCAGTATGTATGACCGTTTACATTTGTTTGTCATCACTTTGATAGCACATGAATTCATAATGTTATTGATATATTACAGAAATGGCAAAAAGAACCTGATGTACAACAATGTCATTTGTGTTTGTTAAACTTTTTACACTGATAGTTACCTAACACCCTAATACACTCAACATTCCTCTTTTGCTTTAAGTATTTTTATGTTAAGTTAGGCCTTGCACAACTTGCCTTGAAAAATATAACAGCTACTGAAAAAACAAGTCGTTAATAAAACATTCAGTAGCTACATTTCCTGGTGAAATTAAAGGGTAATACAATGTTATTCATATGGCAGGTTTGATAAATAAAATGTAATCTAGATTGATATAAAAAGGAAGATTGAAGATACTGTCTTTACTAGGTGAGAATGCATGCTAATGAATGTATTGTACTTGATTTTTTTTATCCATTTCTTATAACTCTTTGAACTTGTACAAAAAGGTTTGCTAATTAGTCGCGGTTGAAATTTAAAGCACGTGCATCCATCCTTTTCCCAGGTGACACACTTTGAGGTCAGCTGAAACAGCTGGTGGGGGCATGGCAGCTGTGAACAGGCCAACAAGACACTTTCGCAGATTTTCCCTTGAAAACAAGTACAGTAAGACTAACCACTTTGGAGAAGGTGATAGGAACATCCACCTGTCTCACTTTTTACTATCTTTTTTGTCTCCTGCGAGGTGGCTGCAGGACAAATGCATTTCTTAGCCACAGGTCTCCTCCCCCAGTTACAGTGGTAAAGCCATCTGAGTTCGGTCAGTGCAGAGGTTTGACGGGAGAAGTTAGATTTCTGTAACGTTTCCTCCTTTGTTTGGGATAGCTGCTTCTAATCTGCAGAAGTAGAGCCGGCTGCACAGCATCTATGAGAGCTTGGGCAGAAGTATCTTCATCTGAGACATGGTTTGTGAGCTGAAAAGTAGTCCCAGATGATTCTTGAAGTTATTCTTTGCTAAATTATACCATAGCATATCATAAATATGAATTGATGCCATGCAACTGGAAACCTCTCTGTGATATCATGATCTCGGCGGCAGCTCAATCTTGTGCATAAAGGCTCTGGGTTTTCAGCTGGTTTTGCTTAAGTTTTTTTTTATTATGCTCAATATGAAACAATCAGGATGTCTGTGCTGAATGAATTACCAATATGTGACTCAGTAAAGTAGTATGCCTGGCTTATGTATGACACTACTATACAGAAGGAAGAACAGCGCTAGGGTGCATGCATGTAACTGAAGAAAGGAGTGTTACGTGCATTGGTTTGATCGGAAAAATCACATCCCGGTGGCATCTGCCATAATTCAGACTTGGGAGTGCAACACCAGTGTCTTACTGTGGCTGAAAAATATGAACACACCTGAAAACTACTGGAGGTGGGCCAGTTCCACATCTGTGATTATAAACTAGGTAGAAAATTACTGATGCTCTTTTCTGTTGAAATCCTAAGCCTTAAGTTTTTAAAAAGTTCAACATATTAGCAAAGTCCTTCAAGTACAAAAGGGCTGCCACCCTTTTGAAATATTTGAACTTAGCAAAACTTTTCCTTTAGAGGCAGACTGTAGTATTAGCCAACTAAAGTCTAATATTTGAGAGCTAGGCTGAGGATCTGATGGCTGTTAAATGGCTAACGATATCCTGCCTTTGCACAACAACAGGTTTTTTTACGAATTCAGGAAGATTCACTCCAAAATAGAACAGATTTCCTGTCATTTCAAACACTTCTACTTGCGATTTTGTGGATGACACAGTAGATTGCACTGCATGAACCCAGTGCTGGTTTGTTAGCTGAAGTTTGTACTTTGCGTTGTACAAGAGTGCTGTAAAGACGCAGATACACTGTAATCAAACTTTTGAATGCAAAAGAGCATCAAGGCAAAGTTTTGTGATACAGCGTGTGCTTCAGAAGAAGAGTACTAAGGGCTCTGTCCCCATGAGCGAGCAGGCTGTTGGACACGTGGAGGGGAGTGACAAAAACTGCCCAGCATCCCCTTTGCAAGGACGCCATGCCTCGGTGAATAAAGCAAAGTGCTTTGAAAAATGGTGTGGTACTAGAGCAGGATAAAAGCTGCAACCAAAAAGTTTTTGGAAGGGGTTCAGATCAGCAGGGAGTCCCAGGCTGGAGGAGGCTGTGGCTCACTGACAGCCTGGCCTCGGCACTTAGCAAATAAAGATCCTTCTCCTACAACTTGCGCTGCGAGTGAAACAGACGCAGCTGGCTGCCATGGGGGAAGTGAGGACAACATCGCATTTTCCACAGCCAAGCGGCAGGGAAAGGGAAGAAGATGCTAGGAGTTGTCGGTGTCCAACTTAGCAGATAGATAGCAGTATCTGCTAAGCAGCAAATGCAGGAAGACTCTGGAGAATAAACATCCATTTCCAAATAACGATTGGCAACTGTCCCTCAGCTGCCACACACATCCTGGGGCATGCTGTTACACAGAGCCCTGCAGCACAGCTCTCGGGGGCTCTTTTAAGAGTAGTATATGAAAGTGTAGGATGGAGGACTCCCAGCAGATCCTTGCACAGTGTCCTGCATATTGCCTGCTTACAGAGTGACGGACACTCATGAGTCTCAGCTCAGTGCCTTGAACCCTGGCTTGTGCAGAGCCTGTGTATTTCCCCTGGTGAAGAACTGAGTTTTGTGTGGCTGAGTCTATGCTTTTGCTGCTCAGGTTACACATAGGCATGTCATTCAAGTAACAAAAAAGATCTTCTTATATTGGGAGAAAAGCAGGACAAGATGCACAATTAGACCTAGAGCACAATGGCAGGGATACAAGCAAGTCCTGAAGATACCAAAGGTAAACAAAGAGACAGCTCAGAACATCCTTAAAGTTACTTTATAAAACAGTAATAGTTCAAAGAATGTCTTTTCCTCGCTTTCAGAGTAATTTCAGTTAGAACATACAGCTACAATAGTGAGAGTTAATTCTGCATTTATATAAAGAAACTTATCTTCCCTAGTAAGCCCCTGCACAATACCATGTTGAATTGAACAAAAAACATAAGCTGCATCGCAAAATAAGAAGAAAATAAAATGATACGGAATGAAGAGGAGAAAAATAGGAATAAAATAATTACCTGGTCTAGTTATATCTGGAATGTAAAGATCTTCGTTCCAGAACACGTATAAACTTTTATTGACAAGACTCTAGATTCTTCACATAAGCAAAATCTTGCTTTATGTCTGGGAGGTAAAACTTCTGGCCAGAGTAATTCAGTGAAGATTGATGGAGGGTCAGTGCAAATGTGGAGAGCATCCCTTGGGGTGTGAATCCTCTAACTTATATAAGGATGGAACGATGTACATGCATATAATTAAAAATCCAGCAAAAGCAAAAAAAAAACCCTGCATTGCATGCTCTTCTACCGCTCCAGAGTGGAACAGAGAACATGAAGGCAGTCATGAACTTAGTCATTATTGGAAGGCATTCAGATATTGTGGGCATAGTTGTAGTACAGAAGCAGGAAGAGAATGGAATAGTCAAAGTGGCCCAATTCTGAATTTATCAATAAAATTATAGATATATATTAAAATATATATATGTACACACACACACAAATATATAAACTTATGAAGGGAGAGGCAGAGACTGCTGAACAGTCTCTTAAAAGCCATGTCTGCATTAACAGTCGCAGTAACCTTTTAAGCCGTCTTTTGCCCTTTTCCAGCATTACTCAGCTGGAACTGAAACCATAGTGTTTCACATTCTTGCATACATGGGTCATCGCTGGATCAAATTCAGTATAATGGATATCAAGGTATGAAAGATTAATAAATACAGTGGTACAGAGTTTTCCCCAGATCTGGCTCCTTCATACCAAGACACAGCTGGGGTAAGAGGGAT
>NW_009190649.1:27722-45718 GCF_000690835.1 Fulmarus glacialis
CGTCCTTTCGCGTGCTCAGGACGTGGGCTGAACTGGGGTGACAAAACAAGCACAGCATTTTGTGATGGGTTAGAGCTGCCCTAAACTGCACCAGAGGCCCCTGCCCAGTGATGCTCCATCCACAGCGCATGTGACTGAGAACTGACAATCTAAGCCTTAACTTCTATATCAGGAAGATGTTTACTGGCCAAGGTATGTTAAACAGCATGTGTTCACTCCTATTAAGTAGCATATAGCTCCTCCCATAGTATCAGCTACTTTTTTTCTGTCTGCCTGAGAAATTGCAGCATTCCAGAGAGTTATATGATGATAAATAAAGAGTAAATCTTAAAAGAAAGGGATCTTTTCTGCTTTCCCATTTGAAACTCTGGTTTCAAAAACAAGTGTTAACATGCATTCATGGCCAAATGGTTTGTTTTTCTTCCCCTTTATGCTTCATCTTTTTTCGTGGCCCTGGACCCCATGGGGCACTCAGGAAGAGCTGTCAGCTGCCAGTCAGTAGGAGAAGAGCCATCTGACGCTTGGCAGATTTCAGCTGCCCTGCCCTGACAAATCTGCTGTTGCCCTTTGCTCTGTCAGATGGTTTCACTCCTGCTCTTTGAGTTGCTTGTGCTCCAAAAGAGTCTGGGTTTTACTGGTCAAGTATAAATATATTCCTCTGTGAGCTGCCCTTGGTGTGATTTGTCATTGCCAGGTGGTACCCAGGGAGAGGTGCTTCTCCTTTCCCTCCCCATTTCCTAGACTCACGCTGTTTTCTGGCACCTTCTGTTTCCTTTCTCAAGAGCCTATACCTGGCTGACAGAATTAGCCCAGTGCTGTGCAACAAATGCCAGACAGAACCAGAAAAGAATTCAGCTCCTTGAGTTAGTTTCCCAATAGAAAACAAAGGCACCTGGGCTGCTGTAGATGCTTTGGCTGTACAAGCTGATAACGCTCGGGGTGAGGGGTTCAGAGCAAAGTGGCACAAGAACAGCACCATGCCAGGTTCTGCTCCTCAGCACCAGCAAGCTCCTTCGTCAACAGCATGTTTTTCCTTCCATGGAGAAGATGTCATTTAGGTCAATCCAAAGAAGCACATCACGCTTAGGAACTCTCAAAAATACCATGTGTGCTATGACCAGTGATCTTCTTAGTATCATCTACTTAATACCAGTTAATATACTTAGTATCATATTTTATGCAGCATTGCCACTTACAGTGTTGGCAGAAGAAACAGCAAAGTCAGTTCATAACACATGGTCCCATTTGTTGTCTGGAACTGTAAATAATGATCTGCTTTATACTACAAAACTCTGTGGACCCAATCATTGCATCTGTGTATGTACACACAGGGAAAGTCTATCAAAGAAAAAAAAGACTAATTCTTATCCCCGTGTTGGGTGCATCTGGGATGGCTCTCCTGACTGAAATTACTGTGTGGTAGACTTTAGGCAGTTATTCTGGTAACTTAAAAGCTGAGGCAAGCTGTTGGGTATGATTTAGAGCTGCAAATGGCATCCCAGAGACAATATGCTCCAGTAGCCACTGAGTCGTATTTGTTCATCCACAGAACTGTGTGTAGGGGTCTGCTTTATCATATCAGCCCTCAGTATCATCTGCCATGTCCTTTTGAGCTACTCCTTCCAAAAGACAGCTTTTTCATTAATCTAGGAAATTTAAATTAATTGTCCACAAAGTCAACAGTTGTTCATCCATGTCTCCTGAACACTGAAGCCCTGAGGGAGGCTCTCTTTCAACCCCTGTCAAAACAATAGTGTTGGGCACCACATTAGCTGTGATAAGGTAATGTTATTTTAATCCTGCCCAAGGAATTCTCTCTCTCCCCCCTGGACAAGCCAGAGGAGCTGTAGGTTTTGCAGCTGTCCAGTGATCAAACTACCTGATCAAATTACCATACTTAACTAACCAAACAGAGTGTATGAAGAGTAAAGTGCAAAGACCCATGGCTATTTAAGAGCCATATATCTGAGACATGGCTGTTAAGCTCCATCTTAGACTTCTGCCTGAAGTTAACCAAAATGACTAGGCCAATTTAAATCAATTGGCCTAGACACAGCAATAAAGGCACTCATGTGAGAATATCTTTGCAGATTAAGGCACAGTTTTTACAGACATTAACCACAAACCCCTCCAAATCTTAGCTCCAAATAGCTGTGTTGCACTGGAGAAATTATAGCTACCATACCTGCAAGAACCAGAGTATCTAGGAAAAAACAGGACCCAAGGAATGGTTGTGTTACTAACAAATGCTAACTTTACATGAACGAGCACAACCACCACCACAAATCCCTAAGTACCGCCAAACAATAAATGTCCACAACAAAAGAAAAAACAGAGGATTTTGCTACAGAACACACCAAAGAGAGCTCCTTCTTAGCTTTGTTTGGACAAGGAATAAACTGAAAAGTGTCTTTGTTTCCTCCAAGGTCTCAAGTTCCCTGATTTCTGTTATTTTCCAGACATCACCATCAACCATGTTTATGAAAGTAGCTCAAATATATCCGGCACCAGCCTCCTCTAGATGAAAAAACCTCACCACTGACCCCACTTTTAATTTGTAAGACATCGAAGCTCTTTTGTTTGTACTGTTAATATGGCTCCCAGTCTCTTCCTCAGCTTGCTATGGGGCCTGGAGTAGCCTTTAACGGCAAATGGGAGTTTGTCAAGAAACATTTCATGAAACTAAGCAAATGGACTGTATGCATATTTAGAAAAAAAATATCTTCGAAGCGTTTTCTAAGTCCTCCTGCAGCAGTGTCCTCCCCGAGAAGTACCTTCCTTGGGAATGACAGTGACCCGTGGGACCCTGCAGAGGGTCGCAGGCTGGTGCCACCACCAACCTACTGCCCTCTGTGTAGTGGTGGGTGCCTTGTTCACTCTGCTCAAATCTTTACCATCTTGGCTGCAGGAAAACAGTAATTACAAACTAAGAGATTTTTTACTGAAAGTAATTAGAAACAAGAGGAGTTAAACTACTAACTGCTGAGAGCTAACCCCAGCTGCGTCTTCATGCCGCTATGCACAACAGGATAATAGTTCACACCACACGCTCATGAGAAGTCATGCTAATGCTTCTGATTAAATAGCAGAAATTTCATCTAATGTTCCATAAGGGACATTGTTTTGGGGTTTGGTTGTTGGGGGTTTTTTTTTGGAATACACAGTGTTGAGAGGCCTATCCTTGTCAGAAAATTAACTCTGAAGTGATTAGATGCTCAGGGAGAAGGAAAGATGGAGAGGTGGAGGGTGAACCCTAGTCCCTAAGGCTAAGAGAAATAGGATGGTCTTTCAGAACAGCAAGGGGGGCTGATCCAGCTTGCAAGGGAGTGGGAGAAGAGGGGAAGTGTCACTGAGTCTGTCTCACCTGGGCGAAGCAGTTTATAACTCCCAAGCAGCTGTACCACCATGCTCTTGCCCTTGCAAGAGAGTCTGGATGGCTGCTCCAGACCCACAATAAGGAGCTCATAAGCTGGTTTTAACCTGAAGAAATGTGAGACATTAAGGGCTTGTGTCTGGCTTGGCCTTGGTTTGGAGGCTCCTGGTGGCTCTTGGCTTTGAGGCTGGTTGAGGACCAGACTGTAAGCAGGGAGTTTTGTGCTTTGTTCATTCGAGAGGAATATATGCTGCATGGTTAGGGTATGTCCTGATGCTTCCAAGACATACAGACAAATGGTGCTATTGACTTGTAACACAAAATATTTTATAAGCCTGTTACAGAAGCTCATTGATTTCAGAGCAATGGCGGCTGGACTCTTAATAACAATGAAAAATGTCATATATCTATTAGACTTTCTCAAATTAGCTCTGTGTCCTGTGTATCTGACTTGTTCTTTTACTGCTTAATGTATAAGAAATCCTGTACTGTCAACACTGTTTGCTTGTACTAGCAAAGCTGTTAGCGACTAAGTAGAAGTTTATGGACTGCTTGTTTAACTGTACACTTTCACTTCAGACTAAGCCTGTTTGTGTAGTAACTTTTCTAATACTGTGCAAATGAACCAGAGAGAAACTGGAACCAGAAAAAATTGAGTTTTGTTGTTTCAGTGTATTGCATTTGGGACCAATGTACCTGCTTGTGTGCTTGCATGGAAATGCTGATAAGCCATGAGAATATGCTTTGATGGTGGGAAGTCTATTTTTAATAAGTGGCTTGCATGACTGATCTGATGCTAAATAAACTAGTAAATCTAGAAATGCTTACATCTATTATTTGCTGACAGCTAATGCTCAGCGTAGGATAAGGAACAATAGTCATCATTATAGGGAGATGTGACAATGGGTGTTATCTGTTTATCTAGCACAGTCTTGAATGAATTCCGACTTGGCATAGCATTTCCCCTTCTCCTCTTCCCTCAAAACCTTAGCAGCTGGATAACAAACTAAATCTGTTATTAGTGGTGGAGTACAGAACTAGGGGGCTGGAAAGACCTTTGTAAGGTTGTCCAGGTTATCCCTGTGCCCCGGGGAGGGTTATGCGAGATAGGTGCTTGTCTCTCGTGTTCTTAGAGACCTACAGCAATGAAGACACTGCCACTTCCTTGTGCAATCTACCAAATAGTTTTGCTACTTTTATGACTGGAAAGTATTTAATAAAGTTCTGAGTCTTTTTGTTGCAGTTAACAGTTTGTCTATCATGGTGATCTGTTTTCTGCAACCATTTCTTACGAATCCGAAGGTTATTAAAATGCTCCTTTCAACATCCTCCTCTCTCAGCAGCACAAACCAAGTCCTTCCCCACAGGTCACGCGCCCTACGCCCTAAGGTCTTCCACTGCTCTTCTTGCTTGCATACAGGATTTTCTGCCTGTAATTGACTGCGCTCTGTCTTGAACTATGTAGCCAAAAGCTGTGTAGCCCAAAACTGCACATGGTACCTGAGTGCAAGCCTTGGCAAGCCTGAGGTGTTAGAAGGATTTTTCCTTTCTCTGCTCTGTTTCCGTATCTGTCATTTAGCACTCTCAGTGGTGTTCCCTCTGGCTCAGTTTGCCATGGGTCGCAACTGCCATGGGTCTGCAGAACAGCTGTTTGGCCAGTTGGCCACTGTCTTGTACTGGTGCAGCTTGTTATTTCTGCCACCTACAACTACTTAGGCTTGCAAACTGCTTGAATGGAGATGTTTTTTCGGAACCCCTGAGGGGTGTAATAAATAAATGATGATAAGCTCTGCAAGACGTCCTGTGTGGTAACAGTGCTCCAGAAAAACTGTCTAATTTGGCACTTCCATGGATCTGAATCTTTTCCAAGTTGAGGCAAGGCATAGGTTCCTACTACAATTTCATTAAATCATCTTCTTCCCATCTCCACAACATAGTGCAAAAGGGCAGTGGAAAGTCAAAAGGAGAGAAGAGGGCACGTATAGGAGCTGGGTCTTATGGACTTTGAGTTCTCCCTGGAGCTCAAGGTTTTTGTGCTTTGGACTGACCTCTTAAAAATAGCGCATCAAACAGCAGTGTGGAAGCTCGTGTTACAGCATAACATTACACTGGTTTTATAGCGAGCTTGAGACAAACAAGAAAACGGGACATAGGAAAGAACTGACAAGTCTGTAACCTGACAGAACTACTCAGAGGGACTGTCCATAAGTTAGCATAGCTGGAGAGTTAAACAAAACCATCCTGCCTCATAAGTAACAAAAATCTGCATTTCTGCTGGTGCCTGGTGCAGTCTGCTTCTTTATAAAGCCCTGGGGTTTTGTAGTTCTGATGTCCTTCTGAGCAGTTAAAACACCTTTTTCCTTCAACGTGTTGCACACATGCAAGTAACTTTTTGTCTAAAATATCCAAGGATGCAGAAGGTTTGGGAAATGATTCAATATTTTTACATGCATTGTAAATTCTCTGAACTTTTGACATTTAAAAAAAAAATGCATGAAAGGCCTCTTCCCTCTTCCTCAGTGTAGCGTGTAGGGGGTAGAATGTGTGGTGGGCATCGTTTCCTCAATTTTTCTTCCACAAATGCTCAATTTACATGGTATGGGCTGGGAGGCACACAGATAGAACAGAAAGATGTTTTGCCCATGTAAAGCATATACAAAACTTGCTTCTTCATCTTGCCTGCTGTTCTGCACTAGGAAGTGTTGGTTTCTTATGATCCCAATAAAAAGGCAAACAGCCTCTGTAAAGTATCATTTAAAGTGTTATTTATTAGAGCTAACACAATAAAGAAAGAGAGGGTAGTACAGATAATTTTGCATGCCTTCAAATGCTGGGAACCCTGAGTTGTGAGGCATCAAACAGGCCTGTGCATGCCATGCAGATCCTGCCCGTGGAAGAGTCACCCCATGTTTTATTATTCGAGCTATTACAGGATTTTCTTAAAACAATTAATCATTCCATTCATCAAACTACTTATCATTTCTACTATCAGGCAGGAAGGATGTCCACATGAGAACTTCTTGCTGCACTGTCAGGTACAGGGCAGGCCAGGCAGGAGGTGTAATCGCTGGTTCTGCATGGCAGCTGCCTGCGGGCTCCTCTGCTGTCGTTAGCTGGGTAAGGTTATCCTGCAGCCAGGGAACATGCACGGCGCAGCATGGGCCTGGCCCAGCTCAGATTAACTGCTATGTGGGTCACTAACTCCTCCATATACGACATCTTCTGGTGAAGATTACTACACCTGCTGGTCTTGGGAAACTTACAGCATCTCAACTCTAATGGGCTGTGTTTCTGTACAGATCTTCATGTTTTAATTGTATCTTTTAAATTAGCCTGATTGGTTGAGACAGGGAGACCATGAAATTCAGCAGAGATGGCTGTGCACACAGGGGGTCCATGCTTAATCCTGTATGCATAAGAGATGCTGATTTGTAGGGACATTCCTCATGCTCCTGTGAGCAGGCATGCTGCAATTTCTTTCCTTCTTTCTCCAAATTCTGAGGAGCTCAAAATCCTGTTAGGCATACAGACGAGGAGAGGTACAGACGAGGAGAGGTTGTACGGTACCCAAATAACAAAGTACTCATGTTTGCAACAGCTCAGATGCACCCCCTTGAGCACTGCCCTGTATCCCCAGTGAGCCTTGGAGCTTGAATTAGTAACACCAACATGCTAACCATAATGCTGTGTGATTGGAACCCAAATGAAAGGCAGCACTCAGATTGACACCCTGAGAAAGGCAGGGAATCTTACTTAGGATAGTAATTTGCTCCCTAGGATCATAACCTGCCTCAGAGCTGGGTCTGTGCTGGCAGGCAGGTCAGCAGTCCCAGGTACAGAGCTCAGGAAATACTTTCTATCAGGCATCCCAGGGCACAGCCAAACTGGTCCACAGAAGGCCTGAGCAAGGTCTGATTACAGTTTGGGCAGTAACTGATCTTCTAATAGCTCCATCTATGTTGCCCGCATCAAAGAACTATTTTCAAGGATCATTAGGCAGTCATATTGGCTTGACTCACTGAATGAGAAATTTTGAAGAAAATCATTTGGAAGAGACAGTTCTGGACAATGTGTTGGGATCTGGG
This sequence comes from Fulmarus glacialis, assembly GCF_000690835.1. Taxonomy (NCBI): domain Eukaryota; kingdom Metazoa; phylum Chordata; class Aves; order Procellariiformes; family Procellariidae; genus Fulmarus; species Fulmarus glacialis. The sequence goes on from NW_009190649.1 coordinate 35,181, forward strand.
GCACCTTAACCCAGATGCCAAAGCAAAGGTATGTGACATCTCTTATTCTGTTGATCAGCTGTGAAACGTGCACAGACATCTCCTGTGATGTGCTGTCATCCTCTGTCCTGTTTTCTCCCTGCTAGTGGCACAATCCCCAGGAAGGCTAACCCCACAATAATCAGTCCCTACCTGTACTGTGAAACTGAGTCACCAGCACAGCTCAGTAAGGACTGGAAAAGGCAGAACGTACTGCAAAGTTTAATTTATGGTCTAGGACTTCAGGATATATTCTTTCCTAGAGAATATTTAATCTTTAGCATAGATTTTATTATTAATCTCTTCCATCTTCATCTTCTCTCTCACCAGGAAATGGGTTTAAACATCACAATTTTTCTTAATAATTCTAATTAATGTCCTTAATAATTTTCTGAAGATCTGCAGTGGCCTCTGCACCTATTTCTACCCCACTTTGCAGAAGGTGACATTACACATGCCCTACGAGAGCATTCTGTATCTCAGAGGTCACAGTTCCTCAGAAAAGCAACAGAAGAGGGCTGCAGCTCCTTACTCTGAAGTCAAATGCTACAGAACTCTCCTGCCTTTTCGCAGGCTTAGTAAGAGAAACAAGACAAGGTTCTACATAAGATGCAGGCATTTTCTTCCTTGGTTTCTGTAGGTGCCAATTAAATGCATGTCAAAATACATGTTGCAGCATGCTTTATAACCCTAATGTACGTCTATATGCCTTTTGCAAGGTGCTACACACTCATGTGTTTTGGATTAACTTAATTCCGACAGTTAATAAATCATTTCTTAAACATGCTAAAAGGTAAGTAATACTAAGATAAAACTAGTAAAGTTCTTCCACAGCAATCATGGGTTAATTACCAAAAAAAAAAATTTTTAGAATTTAAGCTTTGAGAAAATCCTATTTGTAGTGTTTTCAAGAGATTTCAATTTAACAGAAATCTGAGTTGTGCATCTTCCTAGGCCTAAATCAAGTTTCTAAGTAAAGATAGCTTTTTGGCTTTTAAATTAGGCAAATTGATAGCATTAGAGATCACCATGCAGCTGAAGATTAACTATGTCATCAGACATAACTCTCCAAAAAATAACTGAACGCTACATCTGCCTGCGCAAGTATTGAAAAAGCTACATCACGAGTCTGTTGGAATCCATGTTGTAATTTATTCTGTAATTGCATACAAAATATAAATACAATTCTCTTAAGTGCTGAACATAGTCAGCTAAAACCACTGTTAAGATAGACTGACTTTGACTTTCTGAACGTAGGCACAACTTGACTGGTTTCAATAGAACTATGGCTACTTTTACAGCAATGAACCTCCTAGGTTGAATCACCAGCTCACACCATCACAATAGTTCTGGTTATTTATGATTACTGGAGGAATTATACACTTTTCACGTCTTACAAATTCATCACGTTTCACGTTTATAAATTCATCAAATTTAAGATCAGGGCTTGTGCTGTTCCCAGCATGTCTATCTGAAGTACTGGTCCACCTCCCAGCAGGCTGTGGTAGAGTACCTTGGACTGCTCCCAAATTGAACTTAGCCCAATCTGTATCTTCTGCATACGTAAAATAAGGAGAACAACTACAGGCAACATCAGTGCTGGAGATTTTAGATGAAGAACAGAAGCCTAAGATGAAAATTTTCTTACCTTTAGGCACCTTTCCCATCCACACACAGAGCACATGAAGTGCCAAAGATTAGACTGTCATATTGTCTAAACCCCTGAAAAAGTAAGTTTTTAAAAAAAATACTAGTCATACAAAAATAATTTTGATGTGTCTATATATGCCATTTCTCTAGCAAAAACTGGTCTCTGCTATTCTTGGGCACTTCATTCAGAAGTCACTTTCAGATAACTGTATTCCAGCTTAACTGAAACACTCTTAAACTCAAGTACAGGCAAACCTCACAAACTTGCAGAAATTCTGGTGCTGTGAGGATGACAAAAATCTATACTAGGTAATTTACTTTGTCTCCCACTACCTTCTAAGAGGCAAAACATGGGCTCCTGCACTTTGTCCTTTCACCTGATTTCCTGTTAGTACTGTCTTGGCTTCGTCTAGATTGTCCACTAACTTAGGAGAAAAACAACACCACAGCGGGAAAAGAGGTTCTGATCAATGAGTACTTGACTCTGTGGTCTTCTTGGTTCTGACTGTACTCTGCTTCAAGATCTAACACTCCTCTCAATCCTTAGCAGCTATATAAAAAGACAATAAGTTTTGGTTTCAAATAAATACAATACTAGGAAACTGGACATCTTTCTTCTAGTTCTGTATTACTCTATAGCTGAACTGCTTGGAATAATGACTGTAGGGGTATCAGCTATGCATTGCTTCAGCACATAATCAGCATACATTGTCAATCATTGCACTTCTAAATCAGAAACATTTTTGAAGTGTGAGATTCCCCAAAATAAATCCTTAAAATTTGTTAGCACCTTCTGTGATTTCTCCTTATCTGAAAACTGGAGAATTGTATTATGCTCTTTTATTGATTAAAAAAAAAAGTCTGCCTCCATTCTCTGTCTCCGGTAGTCTCTACTTTTATTCACTTGAATGTTCAGCCTCATTGGCAGAAGCAAGAGACTACATCTGTTAAAATACACAAAGCCAGCTTAATCAGTGTTTAAGGAATAAATTACTATAATGCAAAACAGAAGACCTACTTTGTTTACAGAAACTTTACTCTCATTCACAAAATCTTTCCATCTCTAGGCCTGCTATGAAAACGAATCTGTTGATAAAAAGGAAACCTGCATGGAGAAATTTTTATAAAAAATGTCATCATACCTAAAATACACTAGGAATTTTCTTCCATTTAAACACAAGTCTTTTTTCTTCAACTGCTCTGTGCTTCATCAGCCTATCTTCACTGAAAGCATAAAAAGCCATTTCACTCAACACTAAATAAGGATAGATACTCTAGGGGCATTAGAGGCCTTATAACAGGTGTTTGGAACAGGGACCTCTTAATCTTTTCTTCAGTGCCTAGTGTTGTACAAACATCATCCTGTAAGTGTCTTGTGCTCCTTTTGACCCGTTTCTCCAGCAGTGAAGTTCCTTTGTGTAGATTTAAACTGGGCTTTTTACAGAGCAATGGAATATTTTTCTCTATATACATCTGTATCACAACCCTTCAATTAGCCAGTCCCAGCAGTTTTAAAAAAAGAAGACATGAATATGCAGATTCACTATACGTGTAGTCTTTATAACTGGGAAGAATAAAGAGGGTACAATTCACAAAGCTTCCTCTATAATCATGTCAGCATTCATCCCACAGAGCAGTATTGCTAGGGCTTTCATACTTGCCTCTGTACCAGTACTAGAAAGGAGTGGACCCTGACATTTAGGAAAAAGTGTGTCTGCTGACACCGATTCCTTAGTGCCCTTGGTGGTGCAAGATCACCTGTGAATCCAGCACTGCGGGGGAAACAATGAAGATAAAAAAGATGGGAAGAGTAACCAAGGAGTTTAAAGGGAACTGCAGAATACACAAAAATGAACAGGGAGTTGACATTTTCTGCCTATGAAGACACCAAAAGCTGTTTGATGCCATTGTTTTTAAGTGTCTTACCCAGCACTAAATGCCTTAATACATGAAACACGTCGGGAAAGCCCTTGCTATATTTGGTGCCATGTTTTTTCTACCTCTCCACTTGAGCAGTGAGAAAAAGAAGTCATCACTGTTCGGAGTTCAGCTACAGTGGCCAGTGTCCAAAGAGCCAATATTGCAGGAGAACAATTTTCATCTGAATTTTTCTTTCCTAAGAGTCTATTATCATCCTTGGATTGTATGCATAGAACTGGTCCCAAAATATTAGGGCTCCAAGGTACTTTCCCTAATTGCTATGCAGTAAACTTGCCTCTACTAGCACTGGTAAAGCATAGGGATAATTACAATCTCACCTGAGCAAATGATGCATGCCAACATTAAAAGCTTAATGTCAAGTTTTAAACAGAATTCAGGTTCCTAAGAGCACAGATAGTAATCTTTTGATATTGACGTGTCAGCATCACTGGGTGGCTACATATCCTTAAAAATCTGACCCTCTATCCTCCAGCAGATCTGCCTCTTGAGCTTTGGCCTTCAGTTGCTCACATTTTAAGATGCTCATCTCATCTGTTGCACAGATCAGTCTAGAGGTATTACCACAGAACACTCCAGTGCGCTGTACCAGCATGCTGGCAGTCTGTGCTGTTGTGGCTACACCAATGCCTATACCTGAAGCAAGTTAGTGGTCCTTTCTGTTGCTCTAATTGTTCCAGATTTTTCAGTTAAGGAAGACACAAAAAACCCACACACACAATTACATGCAAATTTAAGTAAAAAATTCTTTAAAAGTGCAGGGTATCACAGAAGATCCATTGGCCGTTTGCTATTTTGACAACTGTGTGATTAAAAGCCCACTGAAAACTATGGAAAGACACCTGATGACTTAAATGAGCTTTGGATCAGCTGTAAGGGCATTTCTTTATGCACTGAGACTGTTATATATAACAGTTAATTAAGTTACAGTTACAATATCAAAGAAATGCTAGTAATGAATACTTATTTTTGCTAACAAGAGCGAATAGCTTTCTTATGAATACTATCATTTAACAACTTAGCTATGTGATATCCCTATGAAAAATCAAAGCAAATTTTTAAAAACAAATTACAGATGCACCTCTACAAACTACATAAATCAAAAATTTTAAGTAAATATAAAAATATATATATTGCAAAATTACATCTTCAATGAGATCCTACCTGTACAGTGACCTGCACCTGCAAAATCCTGAGCGCTCCACTCTCAATACTATTGGTGAGAGCTGAGTTCATGGTGCATTTTTCAAGCTCACACACCCCCCTTGAGTTTTCTAGCTAGGAATCCAGAGGTTTATAGATTCAGGCTACTCCTCACACAGCTGCAGGGTGCTGAGCAGAATTAGAATCTCGCACCGTGAATTAGGAATAGTATGCTAAGTATCACATCAAAAAGTACTTAGTAAAGTTGTTTGGATCCCTCTACATAAAGGTGCAGGTATCACTCAGGAACAATGTTACTCATTTCTTAACTCAGTAGCCTAACCTATACTAAGCTAAACAATATAATTTGATTGCAAGAAACGTGGGCTTTTAAGTCACTACTTGTCTATGTTTTCAGTGCCTTTTTGAGGTCAGAGTAGAAATTGGCCAAGGTACTAGCCATGGCAGTGTCCACTGCAGATTGTGGTAGCATCCCTCGTAGTTCAGTCTGAATATAGCCTGTCAAAAGGCTGTGGCTAGGATAGTCCTTGAGAGGGATGCAGAACCAACCACAAGGGTGATTGAATCCACGGACAAAGTTAGGTCTCACCTCTCCATAGTCTAGGCTTATACCTATCACGGAAAACAAACAGAAAAAGGGAAATTAATTTGAGACAGATGATAAAAAATAAAGGTACAGTAAATTTAAAATGTACACATTTCTGCTCGGGGAATTAGGAGAAGTGACAGACACACTTCAAGTTTCTGGGTACTTTCATGCATGAAAGTTGTCTGCTCTTCATCCAAACTCCACAACAGGCAAACAGAACTTGATAAGCAGAAATTCTGCCATTAAAAAGACATTCCTCATATTTACTTCCAAGTTGTTACTCCACCCAGTTTACTGTAAGACCTGAGTCAGAGCTCTCAACTTGTCGCTACCACTTCTGTCCCACAGTTGGCATAAACGAAACTTTGCACACAGGGTTGGCTCATGGGTAAATCAGTAATGTGTATGCTTCTTTAAATCTGTAAAATGTTAAAATACCTTTGAAATACTTGTTGGAGACCATCTTATACCATTTTTGAATGCTTACTGCAGAACTAAACTTAATTTGAATCAAATCTTAAGCCAAGCAGCTATTGCAAAATAAGAATTAAGCAGAGGTTAAGTGGTGCCTTACCACATGTTAGAAGCCCATCTTTATAGCTTGTAGTGTAAGAGAAATCAACAAACTCCCTTGGTGCGATGATGTTCCAGAGCTGGCCAGCAGTGGTGTAGCGCATCACACAGCAGTTCTTGTTGAGTGACAGAATGAGGAGGGTAAAAACCAAAAATATCTTAGTATAACGAATACAGGGAAGTTTATGCTTGTAGGCAGCTAGCTTTTTCCACAAATGTCGCAGCCTCTGTCAACTATGCTGTACAAATAATAAATGAGGTCTGAATGGCTGTGTCGTTTTCAGTCTAAATGCTGTAAGTTTGTAAGAACTTGCAGTCTGCAACTGAGAGCTGCAGGAGCTGAGAATATCTGGCACCTTTAAACCATACTGACTAAAACTACAGAACTCCGTCTGGGAGTTCTGAGAACTAATGCCTGGGAACTGAAAGCCATGTGGCTTTTATATGGCTTAGCCACTACTTAGCAAGTCTGAAAGGACCATGTACAAATCGCAAGAGGCTTCTCTCAGGACTAAGATGCTCTGTCAAATACTTTTAATCCACCAAGTGAATAATAAAACAGAACACAAACAAGTCTTCAGAAAAGGCTTTCTTATAAGACACCGGAGTTTGTATAAATTTTAGGGAATAATTAGCAAAAATACCTTGCCATATATATCTTCCTTAACAGGCAGAGCAAAAGACAATCCATGTTTAAGCCAGATGTCCACAGGGTTTTGAAGTCATACTGAATGTCCCAGTAACCAAAGGAAATCTACCAGCTCTTCTGTAATCAACTTCAAACCTACCTTTCTTTAGCAAGTCCTGCCCCTCAGTATGAACTATTTTGGCTCCCAGCACAAAGTCCTGCCACACACTGAAGTCAGTCTTTTAAGAGGAGGGAGAGGTAGCAGCTTCTGTATGTGTGGGTTATTAATACCCACAATTTTGTTTGTTGTGGAATGGAAGAAAACAAGCTGTATGAAAAGGTTTTGGCATATAAAATATTACACTGTAACTCTCTATATGTGAATTTTATCAGAGGCTACCAGGGCTCCCAGGTCTGAGAGAATCGTGAGCAACCAAGTTTTACTCCTTTATTTTTAGCATTGGTGGAAAGCTGAACTTCAAGCTTCAGAATAGGACTGTGCAGCCACAAAGCCTCATCTGAGCTCACCTACAGCATGTATGCACAATATCCCATGTGCATGCAGAAAACAGGCAGAAAAATGTTACTATTTGTTGGAACAACTGCTCTGCTGCACTGTTAAATTCACATATGCATCTATACACATTTCACTTAAGAATCTAAACAAGTCTTCACCTCTTCAAATGTTTCCATGATGTCCATTGTAGTCATTAAGCTGTCCCAGTCTAGCCTATAAGGTCCAGGGCGAATATGATCCACTATTCTGTTAGTAACGTCTTCCACCACTCCTTGAGCTTTGTAGCTAGAGAGAGATATGTTTACATTTAAAAGTGAGAAATTCTTTATAAATGTTCCTTTGATTTGCAATAGCACACTTACTGTAATACCTTGGTACCTGGAGTTACGGTCAGTGGGCAATTGTATCAGAAAGACAGTACAGAAAAAGACCTATGGGTGCATCTATTCTCTTCTGCAATACATGTTATTCTGAGAAGCTCTGTCCTTACACTGCAATCAGTATTTTCAACTCTTTCCTCAGATAAAAATCATCATGTTTATTTCTCTAACAACTTGGTATTTTCCTGTTCTTGCTGGGGGAGCAAGGGAGTCCACCAGGGACAAGTAAAGCTAAAAATAAAGAGAAAGGAAAGCAGGGGTACAATGGGAAAAACATTTTTCATAAAGTAGAAGTAACAGTAGTAGGACCAAGCTAATGAGAAAGTACGTTACGCTTTGGTGGCATATTAGAGTACCTAATTTGTTACACGACATTACAGAACATTCATTTGTTATCAGATATTTTTTATAGACACTGGAGATTTTGCTTACTTGAGTCACCTCCGGCTCCTGAAGGGGAAGAATCCATCAGAGCCATTATTTTCAAAATACTTCTTATTCATTAAGCTGTTCTTCTTAATGGTAGGTAACTAGTCAAGCAACACATTCAACTATTCACTTGCATAGTTCACCCGTATTCACTCACAGTTAGCCGGTTGGAGCCAATCTCAGCTGTATACTCAGAACTGGAGGACGACATGAACATGCCAGTGGCTTCTAGGTAGGTGCTTGGGAAGTTCTTCCAAGTGTCCTTTATTACACTAGGTGTATACATGACCCTGCAGTCTTCATCTGCACATAGCAGCCACTGCCCTCTTGGCAGTGGTTCAGGCTACACCTGTTGTTGATGCCAGGGTGCCCGTGGCCCTGTACAGAGTCAGCAGATTCTTGGTGTCTGGGGTCATCAGCTCTTGCAGATTTAACGGGATTTAAATTCCACAGAGCGTATCAGTCTTTGAGATACTTTCAAACACTACCTCTTCACATGACTTTTCCTTTCTTTAGAGTGCTGGTTTTTAGTAACTATTTCTCTACCTAGACCTACAGATACCAACAGAACCCAGTGACAGAAACTGACACAGGAAGGACCTTTATGTCACACATCTTTCACATGACTACATGCTTGATATTTTACTCTACTGTAGTTGCATAGTCACTGTGACAGTCCAAGCACTGACACTTCAGACCTACCGAACCTGGACTTGATTCCATGGTTTGCAGACCATCTTTCTAAAAGGTCTGGGCATATGTTGTTGCCCACTTCAGCCAAGGCGAGTTTTGTGGTGTGTTCCGCAGTTTTCATTGTTAGTTGTTCTAGACACTATGGAACGCTAATGCATCAAACTGTAATGGTACAGGCACCCTAGATTATCCACTTAGCTTCTCCTGTGGATAATCTGTGTAGTTGAAGGCTGTAGAATCCACAGCCTTCATTTCTAAATTCTACAAAACACATTTGTGGAACTTAAAAATGTATCTGCTCTGCAGGCAAACTTACAGGTATCCACTGAATTCCTCTGATGGTTTACGCCACACAGTTGCATCTTTCTGAAAGAAAATGGAAGATATGATGTTAATTGTCACTTACATACAATTCTAAGATGTGCAGAAAATGCCTCAATTTTTCTGAAGGAAAGCAAAAGACTTTACCGTTAACTATGGTTCACCCCAAAGTGCTCACTGACACTTTTCTTAAGAAGATAAGCAGATGTTTCAGACATCTTTTGCTCGTAATCTTCCATTCTTTCAAAAAATCAGTCAATTGCCTTTCTCAGTGTCAAATGCTAGAAGTCTGTGCAGAAACAGGGCTTGGCAGGCCAAGCCAGTTTCCTAGGAAAACACATAGAATAATGGAACCGCATTACTAGGTAAAGCCTTTCAATTAAAAGGCAATTGGAAAACCATTATCTGGACACTATTTAGACAGGAAGACCACATGACTTCTGCTTGCACTCCTGTAACACAAGCAGATGGGTGCAGGAGGTGCTGACACTGGCAGACAAGAAAGCTTCAGTTATCCTTCTCTCCTAGATGCCTGACTAGAAGTGCCATGCAAGCAGTAGTCTATTTATTTTGAAGTTAGCCAGAGAAAATAAAGAAAACAGTATCTTCTGATTTTTATCTAACTATAAAATGGAACCTCTGTACAAAATCTCTGAATTTCAGTGTTAAAGAGAATACCATATGGCACCTTTTTGTTTGGAATCATGATTATGTAAGCACAAAGGACCAAATGTCCGAACTAACAGTAGCATAAGTACTGCATCCAGAACTGTTGAGGATGTTTAGGGCAAAATACATCTCCCTGGCAGACAGCTAATGTTCTGAATTTCTTTTTCATGGCACAGTACCAAAACAGAAGGAAGGAAGGAAGGAAGTCCAGCTGGAAATTTTACAGGGGTAAAATCTGGGGAGTGACATGATCAGAAACAGTAAGATTCGCATAACTTCCTAAAGGAAAATAACGGTGTTGGTATAAGACCTGGCATTTAGCAGAGCAGAGGTGTGTAGGTGTTTTGCAAGAGTGAAAGGCTTGGATGCTCTGTTCCTCCCTTTCAAGACTATGAATTTGCTAATTCTGCAAATAATCAATTTACGTTTGCAACACTTGACCTCTCTTATCAATGTCTGCTCACACATTAGAGAACTGCATTCTCTGTCATGGAAGGAAACTCCTGATAATGTGGGGGCTCTGAAGGCAACGGAAAATGAAGCAATAAGAAAGAAAGAATTGAAAATGATCTCACTTTTTAAGAGGAAGACATTTGGAAGGTGAAGCATGATGGGTTCAAGCATTATAGACAAAAAGATTCCAGAAGCCAGCAGAGCCTATCTGCAGGCTGTGATTGGTTTGTTAGAAAGTACAGGTGAGCATCTTGCAACATGGACAGTGCTCTAAGAAAAGCCTATAGTCCTATATAGGTAGGATTCTTCTGTGAGACACTTCCCTCAAAATGGGTAGAAAGAATGACAGAGTATGTCTGTAGATAGGAAAAAGGCATTCTGTCATCTAAAGCTGTGCTATCCTACAAGGACGGTTTCACAGGGCCTCTCATCTGAAAGTGCTGCAAGAATTTGCCAAATGTTTCACACTCACTACACACGGCATAATAAGCTCTTTCCCCCGCGCCCCCCGCCCCC